>NC_143553.1:29130000-29375000 GCF_054136105.1 Typopeltis vanoorti
CTCTTTTATCAAGACAACACGTTCCACACATCGGCATAATTGCATGAATTAAGGTTCGAATTGGTTCCACATCCACAGTATTCTCTGGACTTGAACCCGTGTGGCTTCTTCTCAAACTTAAAAATTTTGGTTGGGTGAGAAAAAATTTTCTTCGAAAGAGAATGTCATCAAGGCTGTCAATGACTATTTTGCACAATTTGACAAATCCTACTTTTTAGATGGGATGAAAAAATTGGAAATTCGCTGGACCAAATGTGTAGATCTCGATGGAGACTATGTTGAGAAATAAAAGTGATTTTTTCCAAAAATATGTGTTTAACTTTTTTTTTTTTTTTTACCAAACTTTATAAACATATTAAAAGTTTATTTTTCACTTGGTTAGACTATAATAAATTTAGTTTAATCCTTTATCCAAGTGTGTGCAAACAAAGTTTGGGGGTAAAGTGGTACAACACCGGGCAACTCCTTGCAAAGGTGGAGCAAGCTACCAACACTCCTATCTCAGTATCTCCCATAATGCAAAACACATCTCCTTGGGGATATGTATAATGCTATGCATTAAGGGAAGGGCCACTACCCAGACTAGTTTTGACCTTTATTGAGGTCTCTTCAGTGGGAGCCAGGCCCAAGTGGAGATACCAGGCAGAAGCATTAGCAAGGTCATCTCTACCTATAGGAGTTGCCAAATGGTGTGCCACCTTTTTATTAAATTACTCTGGATTTAGAGAAAGATGTTAAAAGTTTATTTTTCACTTGGTTAGACTATAATAAATTTTGTTTAATCCTTTATCCAAGTGTGTGCAAACAAAGTTTGCGCCTGAAAGTATCTTCAGGACTGGGGTAAAGTGGTACAACACCGGGCAACTCCTTTGGCGCAAACTTTGTTTGCACACACTTGGATAAAGGATTAAACTAAATTTATTATAGTCTAACGAAGTGAAAAATAAACTTTTAACATCTTTCTCTAAATCCAGAGTAATTTAATAAAAAGGTGGCACACTGTTTGGCAACTCCTATAGGTAGAGATGACCTTGCTAATGCTTCTGCCTGGTATCTACACTTGAGCCTGGCACCCACTGAAGAGACCGCAATAAAGGTCGAAACTAGTCTGGGTAGTGGCCAATCCCTTAATGCATAACATTATACATATCCGCAAGGAGATGTGTTTTGCATTATGGGAGATACTGAGATAGGAATGTTGGTAGCTTGCTTCACCTTTGCAAGGAGTTGCCCGGTGTTGTACCACTTTACCCCAGTCCTGAAGATACTTTCAGGTACAAACTTTGTTTGCACACACTTGGATAAAGGATTAAACTAAATTTATTATAGTCTAACCAAGTGAAAAATAAACTTTCAACATCTTTCTCTAAATACAGAGTAATTTAATAAAAAAAGGTGGCACACCTTTTGGCAACTCCTATAGGTAAAGATGACTTCGCTATTGCTTCTGCCTGGTACTCCACCTCTGGGCCTGCCTCCCACTGAAGAGACCTCAATAAAGGTTGAAACTAGTCTTGGTAGTAGCCAATCCCTTAATGCATAACATTATACATATCTGCAAGGAGATGTGTTTTGCATTATGGGAGATACTGAGATAGGAGTGTTGGTAGCTTGCTCCACCTTTGCAAGGAGTTGCCCGGTGTTGTACCACTTTACCCCAGTCCTGAAGATACTTTCAGGGGCACACTTTTGTTTGCACACACTTGGATAAAGGATTAAACTAAATTTTATAAACATAACAGCTTGCATCAGTGGCAACATCATATTAAAAATGAGGATAGATCTGATAATGTTAGAGTCTTGACAGGTAACAGATTGATTTGTAGGAAAATTGTAGATAGGAAGTTGGTGATGTAAGTTTTTCATGTAGTACTATCATATTCTGTACACCCCTTGAGGGAACATGTCATGAATATTCCAAAGTAACTGTGTTCATCTTTAGACAGTTAAAACTTCTGAGCATGATCATTAATATATTTTTCAAATCGATCCCAATATCAGTAATACACAGAATGAACAACAATGCTCCAAGGACTAATTCTTAGGATACAACACTAGAAACCATAAATCAGGCAGATTCACACCCACTATATACCACTTTCTGTCTGTCAATTATACACTTATCCAAGTCAATTGTGTGCCATAACATTGGTATGAGCATGAGCAAATTGCTGAAATGCGACCTCCCTTTAGCAAATTCAATTCATGTTGCTCCTTGAAGAGTATAGTTTGTCTATCAACCCATTTCACTAAAATCACCACCCACACTCCTGACACTGGTTTTTGCACCACCCTTATACAACAGAACAATTATACGTTCTTTCCATTTCTGTTGGTAACTTTTCTGAGCTGAGTCTCAAGTTATATAAACATGACAAGGGCCTAACTAATGAGGATGAACATTCCTTTAGCATGTGTGCTGATATTCCATCTGTCTATGACGCCAAATTCTTACCTCATGCAATAGCTCTTCCACCTCATCTCATGTAGTAATAACACTGTGCACATATTGCATCAACTAGTTGATATATCTCAACAAAGTGAACATTCTTTAACTGAAGAATCTTATCAGCTTCTGACACTGTAGCCTGCACAGTCAGTTTTGTTTCATACTCTGATTTAACTTTTCTGGCCTGCACTTTATATTTCATAACTCCTCTCATAATATTCCTTCAACATCTTATGAATCTCTTGCCTAATAAGGTTGCTCATCCATTTCAGTTCCACCCTATTTGTTCTTCAAATTCTAGGGATATATTTAGATCTCCTTCTTCTTCAATCTATCTGTCCCTTGGGAAGGTAGAGTCCCCTAATTAGGAGTCATTGTGAATTAATGCAGCCCACACACCACTCCTTTGCTGCAACCCCTAAGGGTAAGTATTTATGCCTATAGATCAGTGTATTCACAGGGGGCTGATTAGAAAAAAGGTTTCAACCCTTTTTCTACCGTCATTCTACCAATGATGCCATATGTTCACTTTCCTTATTTTTCTCAGAACACTGATGTCTGTGGTCTTCAGTTATTGATGAAGTGCTTTATTTCTAACAACTCAGAGATTCATAACTTAAAATTTGTTTGAACACTGTCTTGTACACTGCTAGTTTATTATTTTAGCTAACTTCACTCCTATTCCATAAAAATTTATTCAACTGGCTCTACCAGCTCTCAGAGCCTCCATAGCTTAGTCAGTACAGATGAAGCCCTTTGGTCATAAAGACCTGGGTTCGATTCCCATCTATGACATGAGGAACCTTTATCTAACTCACCTGGACTAAACGTGAGTTAATCAGTCTCATATGGATAGATGATTTTTTCATCTGAACACTCAGGTTTTTTTTGTCCCTCAGAACAGGCAAATTGGCCCCCTGAACACAGATTTACAGTCAGGAAAAAAAAATAAATAAAATAAAAAAAATATATATACACACACACACACATAGTAAAACCCCTTTTTTTTACACTTTTCAGGGGACTGATGAAAAAAAGTGTAAATAGTAGGAAATGTAAAAAAAAACATTAAAAAAGGCTAAAAGATGACTTACTGCTAGTATGTGAGTCTACATACTAGATTACAAAATTTAATAACTGAAAATAAATGAATTTACAATTACTTACATTTATCTATTTAAAAAAATCTTTAATTGTCGATTGTTTTTGCTTTTCGATTTTTTTGACATAGCGCCAGATTGCTTTGCATTGAGTTCAATGCTTGACCTGCTTTTTACTATCGTGTTCATAGTGGACATTGAGAATCCAAGATCTTTTGCTAAATGCACACGTGTTCTGGCATGCCAATCTACATGTCGAAGAATTGCCATCTTTTCTTCTACCGAAATACATTTTCTGTCTTTTTTCTCCACCGTTAGATGGAGAAAAAAGACATCGATAATCCTCCACTGCAACTTGAAAACAGCTTTCACACGCAAAATTACGTAGCAGAAATTCTGCAATATCAATTTGTACTGTGATTGAAAAATCACGGTATCGCTCATCACTACACTACTGCTGCAGGCGTGCAAATCACCGTGATGGCGGAAACGAAACTACAGCCGAAAGCAACACCATCTGGGAACAGAAATGCGCAGATTTCCACAGAAATCGATTCGAAAATCAGTATTGCCACCCGAGAAAAAAACGCAAATCACGGCAAATAACATCCACATCAAGATGTTAATGGTGGGAAAACAATATATCATGAGACTAGGCCTTAAGACTGGCCCAACGGAAAATGACGTAAATGGCAAGAAAACGTAAAGCGGGAACGTAAAAACAGGGTTTTACTGTATATATATATATATATATATATATATATATATAATCCTTTATTAGGAGAGTCAACCCCCCCCCTCCCCAAAGGGATGGGGAGAACCTGATATGAATAAATAAATAAATAAATACCAGATTTACTTATTCTGTGGTCTATTTCCAGATTTAATCTGCTATTCTCACTAAAAATCTAAAAATCGTGCCTTATAAGCTTTACTTTTGCTATAGGTTCTCCAGTGAGAATGCAGCTGAAGTTTTCTATGTTCCTGCCTGTTTTCATAGTTTTGGTCTTTTTATTGCTGATTTTCATGCTAAATTTGTTATTGTTATTTAATTTAGTTAGAGAATCCTGGAGACTTGCACTGGATGTGTTATGAATACGTCATCTGCAGAAAACAAATAGCTAAGGTCGATATCTCATATTCTAATATCAGGTTTAATGTCACATTCTTTCATAATACAATCCATAAAGATGATGAATAAGAGTTGAGAGAGTGACCATCCTTCTCTTACACCTGATATTTTACATCAAATCATCTTCTCGTATTTCCTCCAATTCTAACTGCTGACTTACAACTTATATACAGACTGTATTGCCATCTCTGTATAATGTTTCATTTGCACCATATGATTATAACATTTTGAAAACCTTTCTCTGGGCATGTCTTTTCCAGATCTTCATCATTATTTATTTATTTTGTAATACTGACTAAGTTATTTAACTGAATTAGAGAAGCTGTCCATAACAGTGTATTCTCCTGTTAACTCAGCTGTGACCAAGACATGAGCTAGAAAATACATGCTACGTGGCCTATATTTTGTGATTATGCTGTGATGTAGTTAACAGATCTCTTTTCTTCCTGATGATGTCCATGTAACACTGAATGACATATACTGGATATTAAATAAAATTTACTTTTCTATGTATGTGTTAACCACGTGTATTACATTATGTCTAATACGCATGTTCCTTTAAAACGTCTAGTATTGGACCAAGTTTGGATTTTAATTCTTGCTTTTCCATTACAATCAGAATTGTTTCCAGAAATATACACAATTGCCATGCCTTATATTTTCTACCTTAATATAGCTTAAGGCAGTCAGAAATTTTGCTCACATGTGACATCATGAATAATGAATCCAACTTAGTCATTTGTGTAAAAATGCTCTTCTTTTTCTACATTTTAAGTTTAAAAAGTCTTTCACTATTACATCAAGGTAATCATATACAATTCAAACAAAAAATTTATTAATACTGGTAAATTTAATTGTTCTTACGTAATTTAACCAGTGCATTTCTCTTTTCTCCATGTTCATAGTAGCCAAAATTAACTTCCCAGCTTTTCAGATTATCTGACTCTTTGCATTTCTTTTCTCCACACACAAACTGTCCTGAAAAAGTACATAAACATTCTAAATACTATTTTTTAATTACTAAAAAAAAAAAAAAATAAAGAGCACCATAAAGAGTTAGAATCAGAACAGAACTTGTATACCTTCATACCAGAATTTTTTTTTTTTTCTGAATCACATTTAAATGTGTGACATTATTAAAATCATGTTTTAAACATGGACCATTAAAAATATTAAATCATATTCATGTTTATTGAATTTTAACTTTGGATATCAACAAACACTATTAAAATTATTATTATTACCACCAGGGCTAATAATAATAACACAGTGTCAAAAGACTCATCATAGGAGGTACAAACACAAAGCTCATCAAACTGTGCTTTAAACTTATTCAGGTGAAGCATTTCACTAACTAACCACTCTCCATGCAAAGAATCTGTCCCTCACACAGTTTAAAGAGATGGCCTCTTGTTCTAATCCCCCCCCTTCTCCTATTCACCAGAGGTTTTGTAAATTGCATTCCCTCAATCTGTCTTCACACCCCACATTCCTAAGACCATATACATGTTAGTGAATGTTCTCTTGACCTTTCTAAAATATTCTCATCACTATAAAAATCAGGAGATGAAATCTTGCACAATAATCCATATGAGGCCTGAGCAGGTCCTTATACACTGGAACCATAGTCTTTTTTTGTGCATGTCAAGGTCCTCTCATCATTGCCGACATGATGACTTCACATGTGCAATGTGACTCCTGAAATTCAGGTGCCTGACCACCACAACTCCTTGATCACTCATCTCTTCTACCTCCTTCAAAATTCCCTCCATCAAGTGTATTATACTTTGCATCCCATTGTTGCTTACCATTCAGAATCTTATACTTTACAACACAGAACTGACAGTTCCACTTGCCCACTCGTACAATCTGTTCAAGTCCCCATGTAGCCACAGCCTTATCAAAATCTTTGTGAAGTGGGACAAGTTTACCTTCTTTCTAATCTCTTAGGACCTGTGCTATTGTAAGGCTCTTATTAAACAAGATTGCCAAGGCAACTCCCTAGAACATTCCCTTAAGACAGTGATATATCATTAAATCCTATTGTCTTATTGAAATCAAGCTTACTTAATTCCTTATAAATCACCTGCTTGCTCCCAAGTAAGTTATACTCTCCCATTTCCTCTACACAAATTCTCATGATTTTGTACTGATGAGGTGAAACACCCTGATGAACTGTTCACTGAATACTTCAACTATGCCCTCTGCAGCAGTTATCAATCTACTACTACTTTCATCCACTAATATGATCTTACCATAATCATTCTTCCTTCTGCTTGACACATATTGATCTGATTTGTTAATTTTTGCTCATAATGTTTGCAGTCCTTACCAACTCAGACATCTTCTTTTCTTACTCTTTATACTCTTCATGTAACTGATTATTGCCATTATTCCTCTTGTGCTGCCTCCACACTTCTTCCATATTTTGACACCATCCACATTCAGCCCTTTGATCTTCAGAATATATATATATATATATATATATTCACACATTGATATTGCTAAAATATCTCTTGGTCAGTGTCCAAGCAGCACTTATCTTCCTTATGCCATGTCATATTTTCAAGCTTTCTCCTAAGCTTCTCATTATTGTACAGTAGGGAACAAATTAATCCCAAACACTCACATTTTAAAGAAAAATATTAATTTTGCAAGAAAATAAGTACAAAAATTAAATCCTATTTTACTCCAACTTTAACTAATAATTTATATGCACTCCTCTGTTCCTAATAAGTTCATTAATTCACTTAAACATGTGCTTTAAACGAGATGTTCTTATTTCTGCATCTCAAAACCATACTTTTATAATGGATTGTATTAAGTTATCCTTTGTATCACAATTTAATTTTCCAAGTCTCTTTA
Source organism: Typopeltis vanoorti (assembly GCF_054136105.1). Lineage (NCBI taxonomy): Eukaryota > Metazoa > Arthropoda > Arachnida > Uropygi > Thelyphonidae > Typopeltis > Typopeltis vanoorti. The sequence goes on from NC_143553.1 coordinate 29,137,547, forward strand.
TCAATATGGCCCACAAATTTTCTATTGGGTTAATGTCAGGAGAGTTACCTCGCTACTGAATATTTTGATTTTTGAAGAACTCTTTCACTTTTTTTTTAAAGTGTGGCAATCAGCGAGATCCTGTTGGAAGATGAGTTCTTTATCATTCCAGATCTGTAGGACTACTCTTTTCTCCAATATTTTTATGTATTTGTCACTTTCATCATACCATCAACAGGCACAAGTGATCCTAGATCTGTGTAAAACAATACCAGAACCTCAGTCGCTGATTTATGAACATAGGGTACTTGCTTTCCTTGGACAAAGAAATGGCTCTCATCTGAGAATATGACCTTCCACTTCTCAACAATCTGATCTATGTACACTTTTGCCCACTGGAGCTTCTTTTTCTGTATAGCCTTCATCTTTTTTTTTTTTTTTTTTTTTGGTTTATGGGCAATCCTTCCTGCTTCCAACAATCTTCAATAGACTGTTATGTCAGAAACATTAATCCCACTAGCTACCAAGTCTCTAAGTCTACAGCAGACAATCTTGGATTCATATTGCTTTTCCTAACTAGTAAATGATCTTGAGTAAGTGTAGTTTTCCTTTTGTCAGAAGAAAAGGTATCTGTCTCTCCTTAAACCTCTTTAAAATTGCATGAACAACACCAAACCAACACCACACTCATTGGAAATTTGTCTTTGAGTCATGGATGTGTACTGAGAAAAAGTACATATTTTTGAATACTTTCTTGGAGATGTATCCTACTAATTCTCTCTCCACGAAAACAGACCTTCTGGACTCTCTCATTTACCACAACTCTAATAATGAAATCTACATATATTCCAGTTTCACCTTCCTTACAGTATTAGTCACTCTCCTGGCCTGAGTCGTATATTCTTCATGCATCTGCTCTCCACCCCCTCTACTTATATCTCTTCCATAACCTCTTTTTCACCTGCAGTTCCCGCATAACATTGTCCGTCATCCACTTTACACCAAATTATGTCCTCTTCTTCATTTGTGGAATACAGCTTACTATTGCTGCCAATAAATATTCCTTCACAATTTCTGACACACTAATGATATCCAGGCCTTCCAATTCTGTCCTCCATGGAACTGTCCCAAGTTGATATTTAAGATTTTTATAAGCACCTGCCTTATAATTCCACATACGTTCCCTTTTCTTTGATACTCCTGCATTTCTATTCATCTTCCAAGTCAAAACCACACGGTTGCTCTATCCAACAAGGGGGAGAGATGTCATCTCAGTTATTATCAGCTCTTCTGATGCTAGGACCAAATCCCAAACTCTTGAACCTCTTGTTCCCTCTATTACATGTTGCCTAAGACATCTGTCCCTCAAAAATTCCAGAAATTCCATTCCCTTATTACTACATGCATTTTCCTCTTCCCAACTTATACTGCTGTAGTTAAAATCTTCCATTACAGTCATTCTTCTTGCACTTGCCAAGCTCAACTGCCTAAACATCTCCTGCTCCTTACCCTCTGTGCTCCTTGGCTTGTAGCAACATCCCACTAAATATCCTGTCTTGCCCCCTCTACTTCAAACCATATACTTTCAAAACCATTAGTGTCATTGCCTTCCAAAGCCTCCACTCTTAGGGGACATAAGTCGTCACTTATCATAAGCAATACTCCACCACCATGCTTTCCCTTCTATCCTGCCGAAAAATGCTGTGCCCTGCTACTTCTATTCCTTATTATATCCTCTTCCCTCAAACATGTCTCAGAGATCTGAATAATCTTTGGCAAAGCTGATGCAATCAACGCCACCAATTCATCTCCTTTTTTCCGGATACTCCTGGCTTTAGTATAAAGCATAAACAGTATTCTTTCTTCTATTTTTATCCTTTTTTTTTCTCTTAATGGCTTCCTTCTTGATATTTATTGTCTATATTCTTACCAAAATCTATCATGCCTTTTGTTTAGCTTTTTTTTTTTTTTTTTTTTAAACAAACAGCTTATCTTTCTTCCATTTTTCTTTATTCTCTCAGGACCTCTAACTTCTTGAGTCCACACACCATAAATATCAAAGTTCTCGCTTTTGCAAAACACAGCTTAATTACATGCTTCCCTGACTGAATTAACATTTTCACCACAGCTTGCCACTGACTCTCTAAGAATTTGATTGTCATTTTCACTCTTTCATTTTTTCTTGAATAAGAAAAGAAAGAGTATGAAAATGAGACACAACTGATTCTTTTCAGAACTTGCTTAACAACTGTTATGACATTTTGCATGAGTCATGAAAAGTGGCAACAACAATGAAAACAATTACTCTGACTGAATAGTTGAATAGAAGTAACATATTTCAAGTATTTAGGCACAATTTTTAGTCAAGAAATTCAAATGGGTCAGTTAAAAGTGAAAGATAGATAACCTGAAAACACTAAGTTAGCCTTGGGCTTTTGATCCTATGTCCTCTTCACTTTGCCATGATGCACTATTATTATTAGGTATTCATAAGGGTTTTCTGGCAATCTGGAATTCAGTTAGGACAGTGCATTCTGTATTGTCTTAAACCATATGATTTAATATGATTTGTGATCAAATATGATTGTACATCATTACATGTCATGCAGACTAGTCCATCAAACCTGGTTAAATAAGTCACTGTTTTTATAATAGAACTAATGCAAACATTGAAAAAATTGGGTAATTTCAAATCAACATAACTGAAGATCAGTACTATCAACATAAGTAAAATCAAAAGAATATTAAAGAGGAGAAACTAGCAGAAACTTTATACAAATACCATGTTGATATAATTGTTGATACCACGAGAAATAAGATCAAAACATATGGAATACTTCAAATTAATATTTAAAAGATATTATATTGGAGAAAAGAAGGAGCAGTTACAGTACTCAACAATAAACACGAAGATATACTTCTTGAATGGAAATCAATTTACAGACAGATTTCAAGAGAGGTAACTGTACAATGAGATTATATTGTGCTTATGATCACACAGAACATTTTTACTAAGTAGAAAAATTTGATTAACGGACACAGGAAATTGAAAAGCTGGCTCTCATTGAAATAAACTCCAAATATTTTGAGAAAACTAAAGAAAATAGTAAAGAGAATAACAGAAATCACCTGTTGGATTTCTGCATGGGATATTAGTAACGACTAATCATTACCGATGTCATTTTCTAGCATAAAGATGAGAATAAATTTACATGGAGAGAACGCACGAAAAAAAAGTAACACTGATTATGTTATTGTTATAATGATATCATTAGATGGTCCCAGATAGTGAAATATACAATAGATTTGAAACAAAGCAACAATCATTTAGTTTTGAGCAGAATAAAAAGTAGCATCACATTAAAAAAAAATAATAATAATACATATACAAACGTTTTAAAAAGAAAGAGAGCCAAAGCAGTGTTCAGTAGTGAACACACAACTAAATATAAAAATATCATTGGACAAAAACTGAAGCAGTTTGAATGCAAAAACCAAACTTCAGACAATGACAAAATTGATGCATGCAAGAAGCTTATATAAAAATCAGAATTCTGTGGTGGACTCAAGAAGTTGGGAAGGCACTACTAGAAAAGAAGAAATTACAATCAAATTCCTAGCACATGACATTAAAAAATACAATGAAAAATGCAAGAATACTATGTTTAAAAGCAGTCAAACAAAAGTTGTGCTAAGATCACAAAAAAATATAGAAACCAAAAATGATGGTGATATAATAATTGATTACTTTGAAAGATTGTCGACTAAGACTGAAAAGCTGCTAAAGAACAGTGGTAGAAAATATTCAAGAGAAATGTAATCGGGGGAAAATATCAAATGAGGTAGAAAAATGACATCAGAAACCTGAAATGTGGAAAGGCAGCTGGATTAGATGTTATTTAATCATGAATGCTCAGGTAAGATTTATATAGGCATACTTGAGAACCTAAAATTGTTTTTGAAAGAAAACCTGCAGAAAGAAAAAGCTTGGTTCAAAGACCAAATTTGTGTTTTAATAACAGCGAGATTTGTGGATAAAAAAAAAGACATAAGACACGAAAAGCTCTTCCAAAATTTAAAATTATATTATGTAAATGGAACATTATACAGAACAGTACTATATATTATATATAATATTGTAGCAGCCTACATTTTAGATCCAAATTAAAAGTTACAATTAAAAGAACACACAGGAAGATAGTTTCAAATAAAATGAAATGTAAGGCAAGGGGAACATACTAAGTTTTGATCCTCTATATGCATCACATTATGAAGAAAAGCAGCATTAAAATCTGAGATGTTAAAACTCAGCTCTCTTTACTTTATGCAGATTATGTCATACTCTTGAATAACTCATTAGGACTAAAGTTTTAAAATGTAATAATTCATGAAACAAGGCTGGTATGCAAATCAGTGATAAAAATATTTTTTCATAAAAATCTATGAAAAAAACAGGTATATAGATATAGATATATATATATACTTAAATAATTTTCCAGGCTTACACATGTAACAAAAATATATAGAATTTTATTCAAAAACTCCAATATACTTCATCCAACATTATGTGGACATTATAAGGAGACATACCATTAACTACATTCAAACATGAGTCATAAATCATGAATATTTTAGTTTGTATCTCGGTTGCAGCTAAAGTATGTAATTACACTATTCAAGTTCAAAGGAACAATTGTAAAAAGTTGCATATTTAACAAAATTATGAACAATTACTGTGATCACTTCCAAAGCTTAGAGATCAGCATGCAGTCTGGTCAGTACAGATTCAGACAATTTTGTAGCATTTCACATGTTTCAAGGAAAAGATGATCATGTTTAAACTTGCTAGTCTAGTGTCAACATTATGAGAAGCAAGGCCAGACTTGCTGGATTTCAAATATGTACTATGGTCTTGATATTCTGAAGACTGCTGTTGTTATCTTCGCTCTCTCTCCTTAGGTCATCACCAAGACTGGTAACACACACACATCAATGTTGTTTTGGTGATTAAAAACTAACTCTGCAGATTACTTAACAATTCTATATCTATCATGCTTTAGAAGAAAATGGCAATGACCATTTCTCAAATCCTTTATCCTTGATGAACTCTTCTCACTGAAATCACCACTTCAAAACCTCTGCTTTTTTTTTTTTTTTTTTGCACTAACCTGAAGTAATATGTATCCAGATATAGCTTGGTGAGAAAGCAATGGAATTCATCCACCTACTAAGAAATAATTGCTTGAAGCATCATGTGACGAAGAGGACTTCGAGTTTGAAAGGGCTTGATCAGTCTATAACCAGTATAGATGCACTACCACTGACTGAAGTAGAATGACCATGCTGCTGACTTAATGAAAATTCTACATTTTGCAACCTCTTAAGAAGGGGATACGTGTTTAACTATAGGGCAGGTGATTATGACTTAGGAAGCAGCTGAAAGCAATACCATGGCATAAGAATCTGCAAGGTAAAAGATATAGGCTGCTACAATATTATAATGTTCCATTTACATAATATAATTTTAATATAAGGAGAAACTGAACAGCAAGCACACAAGCAGTAGCACAAAGTGACAAGCATGGAAAGAAAGTCAAAATCAGATTATGAACAGAAGTTAGCCAAGTGTGCCAAAAGATATCAAGATTCTTTTGCTATGTGGTGAAGAAGAATAGTAGGATGATTATGGATGCCCTTAACGAGTGCTGATGGTAGGGAGACAACAGAAGCAGGTGAAATAGTATAGTTACTAAATGATCACTTTGTCTATCATCCAAATGCAGATATCGCAGTAACAGACATTACAGGACTGATCTAAGAACAGAAGTTGATGAACTGGATGTATTTGGGATATTAGAGAATCTCAATGCAAATATGGTCATGGAAATATGGGATATCGTCCCACATGTGATAAGCATGTGCAAAGGAATTGGCAGTGTCCTATCTTAACTACGCTGTTTACCTTTAGCCTCAGCTCTAGTAAAGCCCCAAAGCAGTGGCAGGAAGATAGAACTCTGCTGTATAGAGGGAGGTGGGGGGCTCCAAGACAGAGGTATAGAAACTGGAGAAGTTGGTCAAAGACAAAATTCAGAAATGGATGGATAGGAATATATGATACTCTATAAGAGACAGCATGGCTTTGAGAAAGTAGGTCATGCTTTAATAATTTATACTTCTAAATTTTGCAATGGTATCTGACATGATCTTATATGAAAACCTGTCACACCAACTAGAGTAAATGGGGATGGATATGAACCTTGTGACATTTGACACACAAGTGTAACATATGAAGGAACAGAGTCCTGGAGAAGGAAGGTGATTAGTGGTATGCCTGAACCACTATTTAATTTGTGCAGAAATGATCTGAATGGAAATACTGTATTGTCTGCTGATGATTCAAAATTGAGTATTGCAACAGTTGATCTATGTGAATGGGAGAGCTTCCAGAGTGACAAATAGGCTGGCAGTATGGGCAGTTTAATGTGGAAAAGTGTCAAGTTATGCATTTTGGAATGAATGATGACAAGCTTTATACTACAGTGCTAGAAATGTACACCACAAAATTTATGAGGATTTGAGGTTATCGATGGATACAAGTTGAAATTTACAGGATATACTGCAGAAGTTGTCAAGCTAGGTCATAGGATTACTTGGTTACTGAACAACACTGTACCATACAAAGATGGAGTTATCATTTCCCTTGAGAAGGATTTGAAAAAGCCACATATCCAGTCACCTGGATTCTTGGTAATGAGGAAGTCATGGAGAGGATCCTGAGGCAAGTGACCAAGATAGTGAGTGGTCTGTGAAATGCTGCATATGAGATTATATTAGGAGTTTGCAGGTTGGAGTAGTCTGCTGAGTGCGAGAAAAGAACAGATATGAAAAAAAAATTTAAGTTACTAAAAAACATTTTATTACATGGATATAGAGGAAATTTTACAGCACTCAGCTAGAGGGGGACAGAATAAGCAGTTATGGCTTAGTAAAGGCCTCAGGAGATGGATTTTTTGTTTAGAGAGTGATAAAAGGGTTGTGACAGTCTCAATGAATGTGTTAGAGAGATTTAATGACAGATACTGTGGATGGTGTTGGTCTCCTACAGTGTCTTCAGACTCCATGGAAATTCCCATATAACAGAAATAATGACAATATAAAGTATAGGTTGGTCGATTGGTAGAGCCTCTACTACTAATGGCTCGCAGAAAGTTAAGCAAGTTTGAGCACGGTTAGTAGTTGGAAGGCTGTTGGCACACTCTCCCTCAATGAGTCTTTGGACTCCTTGGAGGTGTCACATAATATCTTAAATATAAAGTATGCAAATTTTATAGCATATTAAATAAAAGTAGCAAGAGAATAAAAATGAATACACACAAATAAAATTATTCTGTAATTGGCAACTGATAAAGTGGTATGTTTGAACCAGGGAGCCTCCAGAGCTCAGTTGGTTTCAACAATGTGCTTAGGTGGGAAAGACCTAGGTTCAAATCCCATCTAGGATAGGAAGAACCTTATTGCAGGCTTTTCAACTTGAAGTCGAATTAGCTGGTCTTTTTATGGGGATGGTAGGGTTTTTCTCACTGAAACTTCAGTATTTCATCTTGCAAAACAGGAAAACCGGCCAGGAGAAAACACATTATATACTATAGGCAATAGGGCTAACCATACTATTATAGACCTGGAATAAAGTCAGGAAATCCTAAATGTGTGCTTGGAAAAGTTACATACTTATAAGGGCCTACTAAAACCATAGGAAGAATATGTCCAAACAAGTTCAGTAATAACATTTTATACAGTATAAACTATTATCTAAATAATGTGTCTAAATAAATCTAAATTATACTGTATATTAAACAAATACTGACATCTCTCTTTTGATAGAGCTATCATAATGCTTTCTGAACACCCTGGTATAATTACATTTATAAGTACATCAACAAAATTATAAATCTTTTTCTTTTACAAACATTATATAACAGGTGCGCTTACCTTTGCCATCTATAACCTCATTTTCTGTCCTCCACCTTAATGCTATCTAATTAAAAAAAAAAATGTCTAAGATTTTTTTTTTAGAAGAAGGTATGCAAATATTAAACCTTTATAATCATTAAAATTTTTCTGAGGGAAACAAGCAATGATGCTAAATATAAGGCATAATTATTCCAAATAATCTCGGTTAATGCTGAAGATACCTAAAGTGTAGCTCATTTACATATCTTATTTTACAAAAAAAATATTTCACCATATTTATCCGTACTGAACCCATATCTTGGAGGAACATTAACTGGTGGAATGAAATACCCACCAAGTTACATTAAAATATATTCCAGAGCGTTTTTCTTCGAATCAAGTGATGATTGCAGCTGTAGAGGGGTAATTTTGCAGATCTTACTGAGAAACACAACAGGGATGGGATAATAGCACTGGAGCACTGCTGGAATAAATCTCTTAAGGAAGATTATGTTGAAAAATAAAAATAATTTTGAAATTATAAATTTGTTTTTTCACTGTAAGGCCGAGAACGTTTTCAGAACACCCTCATAAAAGACCAAAGATGAAAGAAAATATGACACATGACTGTCAATAGCAGTTCTAGTTTCCATTCTTCAGCAACACCAATGGTCACAATTTTAGAAATTATGGACATTACAACCATGTTATAAATAACTATTTTCATTTCCCGACATTTCGACATTCTTATTCTGGAGTATATATGGACGTCATCATCTGGAGTATATACAAATATAGACATCATCATCTGGAGTATATACAAATATAGACATCATCATCTGGAGTATATATAAGGAGAAACTGAGTTACATTTCACACAGTAAGCTAAAGAAACAATGATTTGATCACCGGTTATTCTACTGGCATGACCTCTAGTGAAAAAAAAATAAAATACACATAAAATTACAAATTAATTTATTATTTAGAAACTACATCAAAGCTAAATTCTATTTAACATGAAAGAAACATTTTTTCTTATAGATAGTTTTCTTACGGTAATAATGATGTCCTATATTTAACATTACAATTGTTATATTAGATTTAGGATTCTGGATTATCTACAGTCCTGTTTATAGTTAACTCTTAGGGAGAAAGATTCCGTGGGTAGAATATGTGCCTTCCATATGCTTGGGATTTTTAGACCATCATTATTGTTCAGATTGGAGTGGTTAATAAGAATCTCACAAGTTTCCTTAAATTTGCATTCATACCATGTTTTGGTGTGATGTAAATAACTGGTGCTTTTCCAATCAATTCTATGTAAAGTGTTCAGGGCATGATCAGAAAGGCTAGCTTCATCATAGTAATTATATTTAATGTGTTGTTTATGTTCCTTTTGTCTGATAGGAATTGTGCGCCCTGTTTCCCCTATATATAGTAGATTACAGGGGCAATAAATACGGTATACTCCAGGGTGGGCCAGCAGAGGTGGGTCTTTGGAAGAGCTGAGTAAGCTTTTTAATTTTGTAGGAGCTTTAAAGGTGGCTTTGAGGTTGTATTTCTGTAGTATTCTGTTTATATTATCTGATCTCCCTTTAATGTAAGGAATGGTTATAGTTTTATTGCAGTCTGGTTTATCTTTGTTTTTTTATTGAGTCTTGTAGAGAATTTTGTTAATAGTGTTTTGGCTGTAACCATTTTTGAGAAAAGTATTAATGATAATTTTAAATTCGTCTTTCAGTGCTTGTTCATTGGAGCAGATCTTCAAAGCCTTGTGTTTTAGAGTATTAATGACACCTAGTTTTTGTGTTGGGTGGTGGTAGGAGTTTATGTGAATATATTGGCCAGTATGTATCGGTTTCCGGTGAAACAGTGAAGAAAAGACTGTCAGAAGGAAGACGTGTGACAAGTGTATCTTGAAATGGATGTGTGTTGTTTTTCGATCTCAATTGTGAACTGTATGCGTTTGTGTTGTTTGTTTAGGTGGCTAAGGAAAGTTTCTAAGCAGCCATGGGGAAGATCGTGAAAACATTGTCAACGTATCTAAGCCAGACTTTGGGTTTTAAGGAGAGGAATCTAGAGCATGGTGCTCAAAATGTTCCATATAAAAGTTAGCAATGAGGGGGGGGGATAATGGCAAGCTCATGGCTGTGCCTTCTTTTTGTAGGAAGAAAGCGTTTTGCCATACAAAATAACCAGAACACAATACATGTGCAAAGAGCGGCGCAATATCTGGAGGGAATTTGTTCTGTAAAAGAAGGATTGTGTCATTGATTGGGACATTCATAAAGAGGGCAGAGACGTCAAAACTGACTAATAAATCATCTTTTTCTAATGTAATGTCTTTGATTATGTTTATGAAGTGTTGTGTGTTTCTGATATAGGAGGAGGAATGACCTACCAACTCCTTGAGTGTTGTCACTAATTTCTTGGCTAGGTGATAATTCGGGCTGTCTATACCTTTGACTATCGGCCGGAGTGGTGTGTGTTTTGTTTGTGTATCTTTGGTAGACCATAAATTCTCAGGGCACGGGCATAGTGCAGAAGTAATTTTCTGACTGTATCTTTGGGCCATGTAGTAACTGATTTAAGTAGTTTCTCTGTTTTCTTTTTTATTCTATTGGTTGGCTCATAGTTAACAAGTTGGTATATACTACTGTCCAAGACTAGCAGATTCATTTTTTCTAAATAAGTGGTTTGGTTTAGAATAACGGTGGCACTTCCTTTAATGGCTCTAGTTATTACGATGTTCGGATTTGATTTAAATGATTTCACCCCTGTTAATTCGTGTTTCGTTAAGTTTCTTATTATTGTTTTCTTATGATTTATATTTAAAATGCTGGCAGTTTCTAACTATATTTTATCTGCTATGTTATTTGGGATGAATCTTAATCCTCTTTTAATATTACAAATAAAATCCACTTTGTTCATCGATCTGGGTGCTACGGCAAAATTTAGACCTTTGCTGAGTAGCAAGATTTCATCTTTGTTTAAGGCATGGTTGGATAGGTTAACTACGTTACTATTACCTGCAGGGGATTGGTGGCTCCTGTTGTTTCTTGCGTCTGGTTGGTTATTAATGATCACTGTGAAGAAATTCAAATATGTCCGTTGATTTTGTCGATCTTTCGTCGATGAAATTTGTATATGAGATTTTCTTTCTTAGTTTGAAGGATATGGTTTGCCATGCTGTCCATAATCTTTTTGAGGATAATCCAAATATCTGCATTCAAGTAACTTGAAAGTTCAGATTTTACATTTTGCACCTGGTTTTGAGTAATGGCAGAGTTTTTTCTCATAGCCTGGATCTGTTCTCTGAGTAATGCTTTCTCCATGCAGTGGTATATTCGTTGCACCTTTGTTGAGGTAAATTTTCTCTTTAGCCAGTCAATTGATCAAACCAGAAACGTGAATCTTCAACTTACAGTATTGATTGCACCGCTTGTGGGTCGAATCTCCATGAATTATCGGAATCTTTTCTTTTACCGTTGCACAGTGATCAGCATTCATTTTAGAAATTATGGACTTTACAACCGTGTTATAACCATTTTAATTTCACGAGGTTTCGGCCTTCGTATTAAACTCATCCTCTGGAGTATATACAAATATACAAGGACAAGCTGAATTACATTTCACACTGTAAACTAAAGAAACAAAGATTTGATCACCAGTTATTCCACTGGCATAACCTCTAGTGAAAAAAAAAAAATACAGATAAAGTTACAAATTAATTAATTATTTAGAAAATGCAGTTGTACATGTTAGTATTATTGGGTGTGCCATGTGGTTAAGGATTGGTAGCATAATAAAGGAGACAATGTAGTTGAATATCTCTCAGGGACTCACATTGGTGAGCAGGGGCATAGCAAGCCCGAGATATCTGAGGTGGACCTGATCTTAATTCCTATAATATACACTTGGCACATCATATCTGTAGACAGGTCTTCTACTCTTCTTTCCTCTACTCTCTCTTACTTCTTACTATTTCCCCCTAATGCTATTAGAGCAATTCACTTTCTTCTCAAACTGTAGTTTTCACTATCTACTAAAAAAAAAAAAAAAGAAAAGCCTAGTTGTCTTAAAGTGGCAGCACCACCACTAGTATATTTATCATCATGCTAGTCACTTGAAATAGGGAAACACGTTACTTTCAAGTCCAACAAAATCCAAACGGAACAGAAAACACGGGAAAAGACTGAAACTGGAAAAGGTTAAGAAACTTTGGAAAAAGAAAAATGTGGTGAAATATGCTACAGGGAACATTAGAAGCATAGCAAATAAAGAAGGAGAATTAGATAAAATTTTAAATGATGAAAATATAGAAATTGCAGTTCTCACAAAACCAAAAAAACTTAAAGGAACAAAAGAAACAGCTAATTACAATATCATATATAGAGTGGACAAACAAATACATGCAAAAGTTGGCATAATGATTTGGATCCATATATCAATTTAAGCAAAAATAACTCATTATACATACTGGAATGAAAGAATATTAGAAGTGCAATTAAAATTAAATAAAGAAAATTAAACGGTTGTGGGAGTGTATGCCCCTGAAGAAGAAAAAGAAGAAGAAAATGATTACTTTTACAAAGAGTTACAAGGAATATATGAAAAATTAAATAAAACAGACCATATTGTAGCCAGAGATCTTAATGCCAGAATAGGAATTTAAAAAAATTAATAATATACAAAATTTGGAGAACTAACAGTAAATAAAAATGGAAAGTGACTCATTGATTATACGATATATAATAATTCAAAAATAATGAACACATTTTATAAACATAAAAATATACAATGGTGTGCACGAGGACAAAAAGCAATAATAGACTTTATAGCAAATGAAAAAACAGCAAACCTCGTTCTAGATGTTAAAGTCAGAAGAGGGATAGAAATCTACACAGATCACTATTTATTGCAGGCAAAACTAAGGTTTCTGCCAAACTGGCTACAAAAAATACAAAAAAATAAATAAATAAATAAACAAACTAGAAAAACAAAATCTAATTACAAAAGTAAGACTACTAAATGATTCAAGTAAATGAAAGAGTTTGAGAACAGTAACCAAACCTTGGAGATTCAGTGGCAAGCCTTGAAAAAAACACTGATTGATTCAGCCAGAGGCATGTGGTGAGGTTGTCTGCAAGGATAGAAAAATCAGAACTCCATGGTGGACACAGGAAGTAAAAGAGGCAGTGAAGGAAAAGAAGAAAGCATATCAAACGTTCCTGGCAAATAAGTCAGCTTGCGCTCTTAGAGAATACAGAGACAAATGTAACAAAACTAAGCACTGTGTAAAACTAGCTAAACGAAAGTCATGGGAGGACTTTGGCAAGAACATAGAAAATAAATATCAAGAAGTGGTAAGATATTCTGGAGGTTGTTGAAGAAGCTTAGGAATGGAGGAAAGAGTGCTGTAAAAGGAGTTAGAGATGATAAAGGTGACATGAAAACAGGAGAAAAAGATATCCTTGAAGTATGAAGTAATTACTTTGAAAAATTGCTAAATGAAACAAGCAGTGATAGCACAGTGGTAAAAAAACACTCAACAGGCATACAGTCAGGAATACATATCCATACTTGAAGTAGAAAAAACCATCAAAGGCTTGAAAAGTGGAAAGGCAGCATGAGTAGATGATATTTGACCAGAAATGTTGAAGTATGGTGGTATAAAAGTCTTACAGTGGTTGCACTGCATAGTTCAGAAAGCCTGGACAGAGGGACGAATTTTCCCTATACTTGAGAAACGGTTGAGAAGAATTGTGGAAGAAAAGCTTGGTGAAGAACAAACTGGATTCAGGCCAAATAAAGGCTGTCAGGTTCAGATCCTCACTTTACAACAAATAGTACAGAAAGCATGGGAATATAACAAAGATCTATATTTATGTGTGGTCGATCTGGAAAAGGCATATGAAAAGGTGTCAAGAGAGAAGCTATTCAATACACTACAGTTATATGGTGTCAATGAGGCATTATATCAAGCAATACTTAGTCTTTATTTGAGTTGTAAGTCAGCAGTTAGAGTATATCATCCAGGTGGTGACATTGAAAAAATAAAGGAACCATTAGTTTATACGGGAATTGTGATGAATGAAGTGGAGGTGAATAGTCTATTACAGAACCTTAATGTGAATACATCTGTGGGATTGGATGGTATACCGGCACGGGTCTTGCATGAAGCGGCTAAGGAATTTTCAGTGCCCTTGACTATGTTGTTTAATCTGAGTCTCGGGTCTGGTTTAGTCCCGAAGGTGTGGACAGAGGGGAAAATAGTTTCACTGCATAAAGGAGGATCCAAGACTACGGTTGCAAATTATCGCCCGATCAGCATATCAGGACTCGTTGTCAAGGTCTTGGAGAAAGTAGTCAAGGGAAAAATACAGGAATGGATTGATGAAAATGAGATACTGTATGGGGGACAGCATGGCTCTGTGAAGGGTAGATCATGCCTCAGTAACTTGCTCAAGTTTTATAACAAGGTGACAGCTGAACTGGATAAGGGAAATGGGTTTACAGTGATACTGTTGGACCTGGCAAAGGTGTTTGAGAGGATACCACATGGAATTCTAATCCGTAAACTACAACATATGGGAATGGATATAGGGTTGGTGAGATGGATAGGTGGGTGGTTGGTGGAGAGATATCAGAGAGTAGTTTATTCAGGAGTAGAGTCCAAAAGACAGCCTGTGACTAGTGGTGTGCCGCAGGGTTCTGTTCTTGGACCACTGCTGTTTAATTTGTTCATTAACGATATATGGAAGGATCTAAGAGGAACAGTTCATTTGTTCGCTGATGATGCAAAGTGAGGTAGTGCGATAGTGATTGCAGAAGATGTCAAAATCTTGCAAGATGACTTGGATAGATTGGAGTTCTGAGCTAAGGAGAAGGGATGTCAATTTAATGTGACAAAATATAAGGTTATGCATTTTGGGGTGAAAAGATTAGCAGCAGTATACCACATTGGTGGAACTGTACACCAGGAGATTGATGAGGCCAGGGACTTGGGAATGTTGGTGAATAGGGAGATGAAGTTTAGGGGGCACATTGCAAAAGTAGCTAAGTCAACTCATCAACTCACTTGGTTGTTGAAAAATACCTTGACGAGCAGAGACAAGCAAGTTATTGTACCTCTGTACTGAGCCTTGATAAGACCTCATCTCGACTACTGTGCCCAGATTTGGTCACCTCGGTTCCTTCTTGATGGGGAGGAGGTGGAGAGGATCCAGAGGCGAGTGACTAAGATGATAGCAGGTCTACGGAATGAACCATATGAGAACAGGTTGAAGATTTGTGGGTTGCAGAAACTAGTTGATAGGTGGAAAAGGGGAGATATGATTGAGACATTCAAATTGCTAAAGGGGTTCTCTAGGATTAATTCAGAGGATATTTTAGAGATCAGGACTGGTGGTGGGAGAACTAGGGGACACCTATGGAAGCTGGGCAAGAGTGTGGTTAGCAGGGGTGTTAGAGCTGGGTTCTTTACTTTTAGAGTGGTAAATGAGTGGAATAAGCTGCCAGAGTCTGTTGTGGGTGCCATGATGGTGAGTGAGTTCAAGGCAAGGTATGATAGATATGTGAGAATCATATAGTTGTGTGGACATGATGTTTAGGGCCTCCCTCGATGAGTCTAAGGACTTCCTGAAGTCGCCCGTAATAATAATATATGGATCACATTATGAAGGAAAGTGGTATTAAACCTGATATCAAAATTGGAGATATTAATGTCAGCTCTTTGCTTTATGCAGACCAGGTTATACTTCTAAATAAATCCGCTACAAGTCTGCAAGATTACCTGATAAAATTGAATGACTGTTGTAATAGATATGGTATGAAGGTCAGCAATGAAGAGACAAAGACAATGAAAATAGGCAGAATCGTTGAAAATCTCAACTGCATTGTGAACGGAGAAACTGTGGAACAAGTAAAACATTTCAGCTACTCAGGCACGATTTTTAGTGACGATGGTAAATTAAATATGGAAATAGACAACAGAATCAACAAAGCTGGTATGGTAGGAAGTCAATTGATCTTAGAGCTGGATCAGATCAATTGACCCAGCACTCAGATCTTATGTATCTGAGAGCTGGGTCAGAAGTAAAATGTTTGACCAAAGACTAGAGACCGCAGATATGAGAGTCCTGAGAAAGATCAGAGGCATGAACAGATGGCATCAATGGCAATATGATATTAAAAACGAGGATATTAGGAAAAAACTTGACATTGTCAGTATCCAGGAATGCATTAGCAGAGCTAATCTCAGGTGGTATGGTCACTTAAATAGAATAGGCGAGGAAAGATTAGCAAAACAAGTGTTCTCTGCCAGGTTGGCAGGAAAACTACCTAGAGGAAGACCAAGATATAGGTTGATTGATACTGTACAAACTGCCTTAGAAGACAGAAATATAAGATCTGATAATGTTGGAGTCTTGACAATTAACAGACTGATTTGGAGGAAAATTGTAGATAGGAAGTTAGTAATGGTGTACATTTTTTATGTAGTACTATCATATCCTGTACACCCCTTGAGGGTATACATAGCAGGAATTTGATGATGATGAAATTTAAACCAACAGAGGATTAATAACTACTTATAAAAAGTACAAGAAAATGAAGACATTAAGAAAGAATGGAATAATGTTAAAGAAATTATTGCATCAGCAGCATATGAAAGTCTAGGAACACAAAAAATATCATAAAAATAAAAAATTACATATATGGGACAATGAAATAAAAACAATGGCTAAGTATCAAAAAACAAGAAGATGAAATTGAATATAACAAAAGATGAGCAACAGTCAAACAAAAAACCAGAAAGTGACACAGAGAAAGCTGGGAAAAATTTGTATGATATCTAGAAAATGACATATACAAAATAAGACCCAATGCATATAAAATATTAAAACATATGAATGCCGATATAAAAGAAACTTCAAATATAAATAAATAGATATAAAAGAATTCTTGGATTACTTTACAGATCTTTGGAAGGATAATACTGGCATCAAAAAAAATTACACCAGAAACTTACAGAATAGTTTAAATGATATAATAATAATGAAAGAATTAAAGGACAACATAAATAAAATAAAATAAATAGCAAATCAGCAGGAGAAGATGGGATAAATTCCACACTGTATAAATTTGCTGGAAAAAAAAATTTCATCAAACAGGGCATGTTGATGGTAGTACTTCATTTGAAGAGCTCTGAAAGATAAGTTATTTAGTTTTTTAAAAAATAGTGTATTAGTTTAAAAATTGTACTGGAATAAGAATATATTGTGGAGTTAATTTTTAGCTTAAAAATTTTTTTTAAATAGCGTTAATTTAGTATTTTGATAAAACACGTTAGATACGTAGCATAGCACATGGCACCAAAGCGAAGAAAGGCAATGGTGTCCAAATCTACGTATTTATTTGAAGAATTTAACCAAAGGGAATTTGTCCAGTGTAAGGTCTGTGGAATGCATGCTTTGCCGAGAGCAGGAGTTTGGTTTGAGAGCAATAGTAGTGAGAAAGTGTGCCGAAAGTGTCATGAAAGTGAGGATCTGAAGTGTGTCTTAGGTAGCGAGATTGACATAGTGAATGAAAGTCAGAATGCGATAGAAAATTGTGATGTAATGCCAGATAGCATAGAGAGTGAGTTTAAAAGTGATACAGTTGATGGTGAAAGTAAAAGTACAGAGCGAGAGAATGGTTTGACTGATAAAAAAAATGAAGAGTTAGCAGCAATGAGGGTAATAGTTCAGTTGTGCGGAGTGATACATAGGACGAAGAAGCAGCTGGAGCGATTACAGAAATGTCTACTGAGTGGATCAGCTAACAAAAAGAAGCAAGTGCGTGATAAGATAAATGAGAACATGCTCAGGAGTGAAAGAAAAATTAAGGGGTGGGTGTTATATGGTGATTTAGTAGTAAAAGGTGTAATAGATGAGAGTTTGACAAAATCCTGCTTTTCAAGTGCAAAAATTAATAAGGTAAGTGAAGCTATTAGAGCAAAGAAGCATAAGGTGAATGAAATTATAGTAGTGGCCAGAACGAATGATTTAAAAGGTGAAAAATTTGATATGAGAGAGGACTTAAAAGAATTATTAGTGGAAGCAAAAGGAAAGAGTGAAAGAGTTAAGAAAATTAGTCTGTTACCACTGTATGACAGAGTAGAGTAGAGTTGAGAAGGAGGACCATAATTGCGAATGACTCTATGCATAGGTTATGCAGTAGGAGTGGCATGGAGTTTGTGGTTGTCTGGAATGAGTTTGATGGGCGAAAGGACTTATACAAGAAGGATGGTTTGCATCTGAATGAATTTGGTGTTTGGGGACTGGAAAAACTGTTGCTGAATGAAGTGAAAATGGATGCACAGAATCAGGGAAACTAGAGCATTTAGGGAGGGTGGGGATGCTGTTAAATGGACATGCAGACATCAGTGAGGCAGTTGAGTGTAAGAATGTGTATAAAATGCCTGAGTTAGGATGAAGGATAACAAATCAAAATGGGATAGTTAGTATAATGTGTCAAAATAGGGGTTGGGGGCTAGGGGAGTTCTGCACTTTATGTACACTAATGCCAGGAGTATTCAGAATAAGGAGGATAAATTTTTGGCCTTGGTTACTTCTTCCTGGCCACAGGCCATTGGCATTAGTGAGACATGGCTAACAGAAGATGATATAGTTAGTGTGTAGAATGCGAGGGGTATAGTGTGTTCAGGAAAGACAGAGAGAAAAGAATGGGGGAGGGGTGTTACTGATGATAGCTGATGAACTGCAGCCAAAGAGAATAGAAGTTCAACTTCAGGATAGTGAAAATAGCACATTTGAGGCTATCTGGTGTGAGTTGAGGTCAGCAGAACAAAATTTACAGTTGGTTGCTGCTATAGACCAGGCAATGGAATAGATGGAGACAGTATGCATAGGCAAATAGACTTAATCAGTGCAGGACAGGTAATTATTATGGGGGATTTCAACTATGGTAACATTGATTGGAGGGAGGAGAGGACAAATGGGGAAGAAGGAAATGAATTTTATGCAGTTACTAAGGGATAACTACCTGAGACAGCATGTAATGGAATATACTAGGGATTTGAGAGTGCTTGACCTAGTAATTGCATCTGAGTAACTGACTATTATGAATATGACCATATTGCCACCAACTGGTGAGAGTGATCATAAGGTCTTGAACTGGGAAGTGGCTAAATGTGTGGAATTTTCGATTAAGACAGGGTACATGTGGAATTACTGGGCTGGTAAGTATGACAAGCTTAGGAGATTGCTTGGATCAGTGCCATGGCATGTTTAACTGCAAGGGCTGGATGTTGATAGTGCATGGGAAGTGGTTAAGCAGCATTTGTGGAAGGTAATGGCTAACTGCATATCTAGAGTCCATAGAGGGAATCAAGTGGGAGTTAAACTTAACACCATTAAGCTTGAGCTGCAAAAAAAGAAAACTGTGGATGAAATTTAAGGAGAAAGGTGACCTGCAGGCACACAAACAGTACAAAGCAAGGCCAGAAGGATAACTAGTGTGGTAAGAAAAGCAAAATCAGATTATGAAAGGAAATTAGCAATGCAAGCTAAAGTGAATCCCAAACAGTTCTTTCGATATGCTGCAAGTAAAAGAAAAAATGTATATGGCAAAATGATTCAAAGGAATGCTGATAGCAGGGAGGTAACTAAATCAGCTGAAATAGTAGAATTACTAAGTAAACACTTTGAAAGAGTATATCATCCAGGCTGTGATATTGCAGAAATGAGAGAATGAATGGCTGATACAGGAATTGAAGCGAATGAAATGGAGGTGAATAGTATATTACAGAACCTTAATGTAAATATATCTGTGGGATTGGATGGTATACCAGCTAGAGTCTTACGTGAAGCGGCAAAGGAATTGTCAGTTCCCTTTAAGTCTCAGCTCCGGGTTAGTCCCAAGTGGGTGGAAAGAAGGGAAGATAGTTCCATTGCATAAAGGAGGTTCCAAGACTGCTGTTGTAAATTACCAACCAATCAGCATATCAAGAATCATTGTCAAGGTTTTGGAGATATTAGTCAAGAGCAAAATACAGGAATGGAGAGATGAAAATTGGATACTGTATGGAGGACAGCATAGTTTTGTGAAGGGTAGATCATGCCTCAGTAACTTGCTCACGTTTATAATACAGTGCGGCTGAACTGGATAAGTGTAATGGACTTACAGTGATACTGCTGGACTTTGCTAAGGCGTTTCACAGGATACCACATGGAATTCTACTCAGTAAACTGCAGCACATGGGGATGGATATAGGGTTGGTAAGATGAATAGATTGGTTGATGGAGAGTCATCAGAGTAGTTTATTCAGGAGTGGAGTCCAAAAGAAGGCCTGTTACTAGTGGTGTGCCACAGGGTTCTGTTCTTGGATCACTGCTATTTAATTTGTTCATTAATGATATAGGAAAGGATCTGAGAGGAACAGTTCATTTATTTGCTGATGATACAAAGTTAGGTAGAGCAATAGTGAATGCAGAAGATGTCAAAATTTTGCAGGATGATTTGGATAGATTGGCAATCTGGGCTAATGAGAATGGATGTCAGTTTAATGTAGCAAAGTGTAAGGTTATGCATTTTGGGGTGAAAAAATTAGCAGCAGTATATCACACTGGTGGAACTGTACTCCAGGAGGGTGACGAAGTCAGAAATTTGGGTGTGTTGGTGGAAAGGGAGTTGAAGTTTAGGGGGCACATAGCAAAAGTGGCTAAATGAGCTCATCAGATCACTTGGTTACCTGAAGAATACTTTGATGAGCAGAGATTATTGTTCCTCTTTATCGAGCCTTGATAAAGAGGAACATCTGGACTACTGTGCCTAGATCTTGGTCTGAGTTTCTTCTTGATGGGGAGGAGGTAGAGAGGATCCCGAGGCAAGTGACCAAGATGATAGCTGGTCTATGGAATGAACCTTACGAGAACAGGTTGAAGATCTGTGGGTTACAGAAATTGGTTGATAGGTGGAAATAGAGTGATACGACATTCATACATTCAAATTACTGAAGGGTTTATACATAGATTAATTCAGAGGAAATTTTTCAGAACAGGTCTGATGATAGGAGAACTAGGAGCCATCCATGGAAACCGAGCAAGAGTGTAGTTAGCAAGGATGTTAGAACTAGGTTTTTTTACTTGGAAAGTGGTGAATGAGTGGAATAAACTGCCACAGTATGATAGATACTGTGTGAATGCTGAATAGTTGTTCTTGATATGATGTTTAGGGCCTCCCTTGATGAGTCTAAGGACTCCTTGGAGATGCCTGTAATAATAATAATAATAATAATAATTAAAATTTTTAAATAAAACATATACAAATGGACAAATACCAATAGAATGGAATATAAGTATAGTAATACTTATATTTAAAAAAGGGGATAAAACAAAATACTAATTACAAAGCTATTAGTTTATTGAATACATAGAACAAAATATATAGTAGAATACTTAATGAAAAACTGAAAATATACAGTGAAAAATATTATTAGAATGTCAAAATGGATTGAGAAAAGGATGCACAATGAATGCAGCTTTCTGTTTAAAACTACGTATAGAAAAAAGGAAACAATTTAATTTAGAAACTCATCTTTTGTTTATAGATTATGAAAAAGCATTTCACAAAGTAAAAAGATATATACTGTTTGATATATTACAAAGAATAAATATACCTAATATTTTCTACATGCAATATTGAATATATACAAAGATAATGAAATAAAAATGAACGAAAAAATGTCTGAAAAACAAAATATAAACCAAGGAGTAAGACAGGGATGCCCTCTGTCTCGAACACTTTTCAATATTTAGATTAATGCAATATTAATACAGTGTTAATACAATAACACCTTAAACGATTCAGGTATAGAAATTTCCCAGAATAACAAAATAAATACGCTATTATTTGCAGATGATCAGGTAATAATATCGGATAAGGAAGACAATTTACAAAGAGCAATATATAATTTAAACGTTATAGTAAAACAGTTTGGAATGAAAACTACCATAGATAAAACAAAAACAATGGCATTTTGTGGACAAACTCCAGTTAGAAGAAAAATAGTTATTAATAATACAATAATAGAACAGATATATACTTTCAGTATCTTGGATGTGAAATATCATATGAAGGAGAAAAAGACATAAAATTAAAAATTTCAAAATTTTTACAGATTATAGGCCTGATAAATAGAATACTCAATCCAAAGAAAGCACAAAAAGAAACATGCTTGAAACCTGCATTATTATATGGCAGTGAAATTTGGGCAATAAACACAAATGAAATGAGATTCATGAGAAGAACTGCAAAATACACATTTTGCAGTTCTTCTGTTTCACATTATTAGACCAAAAAAGGATTGAAGACATTTTAAAAGAACTAAAAACAAAATCAATAGAAGAAAAACTAAACAATTATAAACAAAAATGGATAGATCATATAAACCGAATGGCCAACACCGAAGAAAAATGCTGACCAGCAAGGAAGAGTTTTAGTTTTAGAAAGAGATAGAAGTCAGAGGGAGCCAAATCTGGAGAATAAGGTGAATGTTCCAACAATTCAGAGCAGATCCCTTAACCTCCCTACCGGCAAGGCAGATGAAACAGTGAGACCAAATTGCACTTCTTATCCATGTTATTCAACAGGTGTTACAGAATCGCATCCAGATTTAGCTGGACGTCTATAGACGTCATGGCCGGTTGGGGTGTTAATTTTCCCATTGCCAAAACACCTTTGTAGGCAGGTGCATTCTCCTGATGAAAGATGATTTTTTCCTTCTGCAAACCGGGTCTTGTCTCACGAATTCTTTCATCTAGTCTAGTTAAAAGATCGGAATAATATTCCCCAGTTATTGTTTTACCCTTTTCAAGATAATTAATAAACAAAATACCTTCAGCATCTCAAAACACCGATGCCATGACCTTTCCTGCTGATGGAACCGACATTGTCTTCTTTGGCGCTGAACAACAGGTTCTGTCCACTGTTTTGACTGCTGTTTGGATTCTGGTGTGTAATGGTGAATCCAAGTCTCATCCATAGTAATAAATCAATGCACAAAATCAGTTTTATTCTTGTTAAAATGCTCCAAGCACTGTTCAGAGATTTTCATGCAAGTGCGCTTTTTGATCTGCTGTGAGCAAATGCGGCACCTATCTTGCAAAAAGCTTTTTCATTTGCAATTCTTCATGCAAAATATATCCTACACGTTCTTTTGAAATGCCTGTAGTCTCAGTAATTTCACGTACTTTGACTCGCCGGTCATCCAATACCATATCGTGCACTTGATCGATGATTTCTGGTGTTGTTACACTTTTTGGACGTCCTTCATGTGGATCATCTTCGAGGCTGGTACGGCCATGTTTAAATTCGGCAGCCCATTTCTGAATTGTTGAAAACGAAAGAGAAGAATGCCCATAAACATTTTAATTAACTTCGAGTGAATTTCTTTTGGCATTAAACCTTCTTTTACAAAGAATTTTATAACCGCACAATACTCAATTTTATCCATTTCAAGGGATATACAGCCAACATTTTTGCTTCAGACAGCTGTATAATGCAAACTACTTGATAGAATGACTTGCAGTTTTACATGGATGTTTACGACAGATTACCAGCTTGGAAAAAAAAAAAAAATCTTGCCAATAGTGTTGCCACCTACGGTCGAAACCAATAACTTTTCAGACCACCCTCATAAGCCAACTGGAAAGAGAAGGCAGGGTAGACATCAAAAAAGGATATTCAATATGGTCTATACCCATAATTAGCGTTAAGATGATGTAGTTGAACAGCTAACTTGCTCTTACCATAATGTTGTAATCCTTAGGGAATAACACAGAAATGCTGTATGTATATTACTGTATGTTTGTTTATAGTAGTGCTCATATGCCATACACTATTACTGTATGACGTGAGCATTGTAGTTACAGTAGCCATTTTGTCACTTCTGTTTCACTTTGAATCTTGGTAATGGGCATGCACATTAGTTGTTTTTAAAAGAGATGTAGCTGGGTAACAAGTAGGCAAGCAGAGAAGGAGCCAGAAAGATGGAATAAATTACTACTCAGTTATATTCTCTAATCTCGTAAAAGGTTTTCTGTATCTTTAACTACTGTTCAAGGAAGAACTGTGGAATTAATAATTGAAGAACAGTATAATGTATCAAGCCTTCATATATGAGATCATGTGATAGATATTCCAAGGATCATGACAGAATCTGCAGTAAATTTCCTTTTATTGAAAGTATATTTCAATAAAAGGAAATTGAGTGATTATTCAATAAAATAATCACTCAATTAAACGTACTCCTATCATCTGAGTGATTATTTGTCATCCCTACTTCAGAAAAATATCTTATCCATGTTATTCAACAGGTGTTACAGAATCGCATCCAGATTTAGCTGGATGTCTATAGACGTCATGGCCGGTTGAGGTGTTAATTTTCCCATTGCCAAAACACCTTTGTCCAGGTGTTTTCCTATTGCCAAAACACCTTTGTCAAGTCCAGGGTGGCCATAATTAAACTTCCCTTATTCAGAGCCTTATGTAGTTTGATCCAACTGGAATGTCACCAAATATGGTAAGAAGACTAACCAAGATGTGGAAGGATTCCGCAAAAAAAAAAAAATTAGTTAGAAAAAGTCACCGATAGGGAGGATATGGTACAATGTAAAAAAAAGTGTTAAAATGGACAGACAAATGAATAACAAAGACTACACTGAAGTGAAAGATTATCTTTATGTGTTGCACTTATGATAGCACAGCAATAAAACATTTAATATCAATTTAATTTAGCACAGAAATTATGATATTACAGTTACTTGAGCATAAGTGCTGTCACAAACACTTATGCTCCAGTTGTACAACTTGAGCACACTGAGTTCACCGATGCAGAAGAGGACCTGGTTCAATGTGGCACTATACTCTTAGACCAGAAATTGTATCCTGTACACCACAGCATTCTCAACAACAGAACATAACGTCTGAAGGAATGTTCATCGCAGTCCGTGATACGCTGGCCTTTAAGGATGCCAAGTTTAAGATGACGCCATGATCGATGTTGGCCTTAAGGGAACCAAACAACCAAAAATTGCATAGAGTAACATCATGTGAGTAAGGTGGCCATGCAACTGGAAAGAAGCAATTAATCACTCTTTCTTCTGTGAAGTGATGCCATAGAAGCTACTGTATCAGTTCTGCAATGTGGGGAGGTGCTCCATCTTGCATAAAAATGGTCTCTTCCACACATCGTTGTTGCTGACGTTGTGAAATAATGAAGCTGTTCAGCATATCACAATATTTCTATGCAGTAACGGAACAAGTTACTGGTCCTGTCAGAGTGATGTCCTCAAAACAGAATGTCCAAATTATAAAATCTGCTGTAAAGCCACACCAATGGTAATTTTCAGTGAATG
The DNA here is from genome assembly GCF_054136105.1 of Typopeltis vanoorti. Classification (NCBI taxonomy): domain Eukaryota; kingdom Metazoa; phylum Arthropoda; class Arachnida; order Uropygi; family Thelyphonidae; genus Typopeltis; species Typopeltis vanoorti. Next base: position 29,162,896 of record NC_143553.1, read on the forward strand.
TAATGGGGGTTCCTGGAGTGTGTGTATGGAATGATTCAGAAGCCCAAATTTGACAATTTTGGATGTTTAAAGTCCCGTTCAGATAAAAATGCACCTCATCTCCCCACAGAATTTTCCAAGGCCAAGCATCGTCGACTTTCAATCTGACCAGAAATGTTAGTCACTTATCATACTAATTGTGTAGCAGCTGCTGTACACTTCTGATCTTGTATGGATAGTGTAATAATTTTGTGCAAGACCTTCCACATTGTGGAATAAGGCATATCCAATCACAGCACTACTCCATGGCCGTTACTACCACCAGCAACATTTTTGGGTGATCTGTCAACAATCGCAGTGGCAACTTCTTCAATTACCCATGGTTGCACATGTTTCCATCCTCTGCCAGGTGGAAGTTCCAAAGATCCTGTTTCTTCAAATTTCTGAATCATCAATCTAACTGTGTTAGCTGACAGAGGACCTTTACACAAATTCTGCAGGCTCCAAACTCACAATGAGCAACTGATGCACTGCACTTATTAAGGTAAAATAACTTTACAAGTGAAGCACATGTTGAACATGACAATCAATAGGAATGCATCTGTGAATTTTTCCCTTTATAGCTCTTATGATGCCAGCAAAACAGGTGTCTGAATAGGGTAAGTTTAATCCTGTATATGAGTTAAGTGAGGCCTTTGAACGGTTATTGTAATATGAGGAATTTAACAGATGAGATAGAATGAATGAGTGAAAACAAAGAAATTAAATGAAGGAGAATAAAGAAGAGATTGATGGAATAAATCATGCATAATAAGTTTCCATACAGTCAACTGAAACTACAGAACTTTTAGCTCAATGTGGCATTCAGTTTGTTTTGTACAGTGTTTGATGTTATCATTCAAAATTTAATGTATTTTAACTGACAGAGAGTGAAAGATTTTCACTGAGCTCACATACTGTGCAATTCCAAGAGTAGCCATTTAATTATGTGTATGTATTAAGAAGTTAGATATATAAAATAGCAGAAAATAATTTACTACTTTTAATTCTATAAAGCCATGTCAGACCTGAGAGAGATAATGTTAATTACTTGATATACAGAATTTATATATAATTATATGTTTACGGGGTGCTTAAGGGTCAAAGCTGTATAACTGAGAGGAGACCTCCACATAGCTTTTAAAGGAATGCGGAGAACCGACCAGGGCTTCTGACCTAATGTCCAATCCACACCTTCTCGTGGTGCGCCCTGTTGGGTATCTACTTGGATACTGAACGGACGAGGATGGGCTGGCAATTTGGAATTTAGCCGACCAAATTGTATTCTTATTGGTTAAACCAAAATATAGAATGATGGTACAACATGACAAAATTTCATGCCGGCTGGGGCGTCGCCCGGTTAAACAAGGCCCCCGTTGTTTTCGCCAGGGAACCAGGGTGAACAGCGAAAAGTCAGCTACTGGAACAAATCTGAAAATAAACCCCAACTCAATATCACCAGAGTTAAAGATCGGTACTATCAACGTAAGAAGCCTGAATGGCAAAGAAATGGAGCTAGCTGAGGAATTAGATAAGTACCAGATCGATATAATAGGGGTGACTGAAACAAAAAAGACAAAAACTGGTGAGATCTTTCTGAGCAATAAATACAAAATATTCAAACAATGACAATCAAGGAAAAGAAGGAGTAGCCATAGTATTCAACACAAAATACGAGGCTAATCTTCTTGAATGGCAGTCAGTCTCAAGTAGTGTGGTACCAATATGAGAATGGGGAACTGGACAATGAGACTTTTTGTGCCTATGGTCCCACGGAAGGTTCTACTAAGGTAGAAGGTGGAGGAATTTTTTGAGGCTTTAGAAAAAGCAACTGACACAATGAAAAATGAAAAGTTGGTCCTTGTTGGGGATCTAAATAGCAGAGTAGGAAATGATTGTCAGACATACAAAAATATTTTGGGAAAATTTGGAGAAAAGAGCAAAGCTAATAATAATGGCATATATCTGTTGGGTTTCTGCTCAGGACATGGACTGGTTATTACTAACACCATGTTGCAACATAAAAATGTGCACAAATTCACATGGAGAGAAGAGGCTAGGAATAAGAAAAGTCTCATTGACTATGTTATTGTTGATAGTGATGTTTTCTCCCTGGTGCAGGACACCAGAGTGTACAGAGGATTTGAAATTGGAAGTGATCACTATTTAGTCTTGAGCACGATAAAATTGAATTTCATATTGAAAAGAATAACATGTAAGAAAGTTTTAAAGCGAATAAAAGTTGAGCAGCTCTCATATGTGAGCTGTAGGCTAAAATACACAAAGATTATTGAAGGAAAAATGAAAGAGTTTGAGAACAGGAATCAAACCTTGGAAATTCATTGGCAAACTCTGAAGAAAACATTGATTGATTCTGCCAGAGAGGCATGTGGTGAGTTTGTAAGGATAAAAAAATCAGAACTCCCTGGTGGACACAGGAGGTTAAAGAGGCAGTGAAGGAAAAGAAGAAAGCATACCAAAAGTTTCTGTCAAATAAGTCAGCTTGTGCTCTTAGAGAATATAGAGACAAATGCAAGAATGCTAAACACTGTGTAAAACTAGCTAAACAAAAGTCATGGGAGGACTTTGGCAAGAATATAGAAAATAAATATCAAGAAGGTGGCAAAATATTCTGGAGGTTGTTGAAGAAGCTTAAGAATGGAGGAAAGAGTGCTATAAAAGGAATTAGAGATGATAAAGGTGACATGAAAACGAGAAAAAAAAGATATCCTTGAAGTATGGAGTAATTACTTTGAAAAACTGCTAAATGAAACAAGCAGTGATGACAACACAGTGGTAAAAAACACTGACCAGGCATGCAGTCAGGAATACTTATCCATACTTGAAGTAGAAAAAGCCATCAAAGGCTTGAAATGTGGAAAGGCAGTAGGAGTAGATGATATTCGACCAGAAATGCTGAAGTATGGTGGTATAAGAGTCTTACAGTGGCTGCACTGCATAGTTCAGAAAGCCTGGACAGAGGGACGAATTCCCGATGATTGGAGTAGAGCTCTCATAGTACCCATATGTAAAAAGGGAAATAAAACTGCATGTGAGAATTACAGAGGTATTTCCCTACTGAGTGTTCCTGGCAAGATCTATGCAAGTATACTTGAGAAACGGTTGAGAAGGATTGTGGAAGAAAAGCTTGGTGAAGAACAAGCTGGATTCAGACCAAATAGAGGCTGTCAGGATCAGATCTTCACTTTACGACAAATAGTCGAGAAAGCATGGGAATATAACAAAGATCTGTATTTAAGTTTTGTCGATCTGGAAAAGGCATATGACAAGGTGCCAAGAGAGAAGCTATTCAATACGCTACAGTTATATGGTGTCAATGGGACATTATATAAAGCAATACTTAGTCTTTATTTGAGTTGTAAGTCAGCAGTTAGAATTGAAGGAAGTACAGGAAGATGGTTTAATGTTAAATCTGGTGTGAGACAAGGATGTACATTATCTATATGGATCGCATTATGAAGGAAAGTGGTATTAAACATGATATCGAAATTGGAGATGTTAATGTCAGCTCTTTGCTTTATGCGGATGATGTTACACTTCTAAATAAATCCGCTACAAGTCTGCAAGATTCTCTGACTAAATTGATTAGCTCTTGTAATAGATATGGTATGAACGTCAGCAATAAAAAGACAAAGACAATGAAAATAGGCAGAATCATTGAAAATGTCAACTGCGTTGTGAATGGAGAACCTGTAGAACAAGTAAAACATTTCAGCTATTTAGGCACGATTTTTACTGAAGATGGTAAATTAAATATAGAAATAGACAACAGAATCAGCAAAGCTGGTATGGTGGGAAGTCAATTGAATAAATTCATATGGAATAAGAGAGAAATTAGTCGCAACACTAAATTAGCTGTATACAAGACAGTGTTCAAACCAGTTTTAACTTATGGATCTGAGAGCTGGGTCAGAAGTAAAACACTTGACCAAAGACTAGAGACTTCAGATATGAGAGTCCTGAGAAAGATTATAGGCGTGAACAGATGGCATCAATGGCAGTATCATGTTAAAAACGAGGATATTAGGAAAGAACTCGACATTGTCAGCATCCAGGAATGTGTTAGCAGAGCTAATCTCAGGTGGTATGGTCACTTAAACAGAATGGGCAAGGAAAGATTAGCAAAACAAGTGTTCTCTGCCAGGTTGGCAGGAAAACGACCAAGAGGAAGTCCAAGATATAGGTGGATTGATACGGTACAAAGTGCTTTAGACGATAGAAATATAAGAGCTGATATTGGAGTATTGACAAGTAACAGACTAATTTGGAGGAAAATTGTAGATAGGAAATTAATAATGATGTAATTTTTTTCATGTAGTACTATCATATCCTGTACACCCCTTGAGGGTACATGGCAGGAATTTGATGATGATGATTATATGTTTACAATAAATAGTTTAATTTTTTTTAATATATATATATAAATATATTAGCTTCATTCTTTGGATAAATGCAACATGATGCTGATCTTGAAGTCTATGCTCCATCATGGATACAAATCTGAAATATTTTAAGCAATCATTATACAAAATAATAATATATATATGTGAACGCCTTTGGATATTGGTGAATGCCTTTAGGAGGAAAATTAATTTCCTCAACCAGTGCAGGGCCATTCACTTATTAGTGCCTGAAGTGGCTTGCAAACGTTCCATGTTAATGTAAAAAAATAAATGGATTTTTATTCATTTTTATCTTTTTCTTCTTTCTATGTAAAAATAAATAAATAAATAAATATATATATATAGAAATGTTATCTTACTCTACATGACTGATTATAACCAAAAGGTTGGACATATATATATATATATATATAGCGCAAGAACACAACAAGTGCAATCAAGCTTCAAATGGAACACCATGTTATTACAATTATATACACAAGAAGTTGTTCAATCCTATAGTACATAAGTACATACAATTATACCAAGGATAAGCAGAGAAATGAAAAAAACAATCTTGTTATTGTGTCGGCCATGTTGGTCAAGTGGATAGCATCTCTGTTCACAACCAGCAAATTGTGAATGCGAATTCCATTATAGGCATATATTAATGAATGCCTTTAGGAGGAAAATGGATTTCCTTAAATGGTGTGAGGCCGTTTACTTATTAGGGGCTGAAGTTGATTGCAAAAGTTCCATGTTTATGTAAAAAAAATAAATAAAAGTATTTATTTTTATCTTCTTTTTATGTAAAAAATAAATAAAAAAGATCAAAAGAATTTATCCCACCCACATTGCAATACTATAAGATTACAACCTCTCATGAATGGGAATAACATAAATATTGGATTTGAAGATTCTTATATCAAAAATATTTCACAGTTCAGAGTATTACACTATCATATATTCTAGTTAGTCTATATGCTATATCCTTATTTAATAACATAATGTACAAGTATATTATTTCCAATGACATCTCCATGAAGTCAAAGACATATCATGGGAGGCCCCACTACAATAACTGTTCGCATAATATTTACCCCACTTCTCCTTGAACTCATTCACCAAAGAAGAACTTATAACCACCTCTGGTAACCAAAAACCAGTCTCCAACCAAAAAAATATACAGACCCAAAAATATAGTCGTAAGTCCAAAGGACTTACGACTATATTTTTGGGTCTATATTTTTTGGATTTAGGACTTCTTTTCCCCCTTTCTCCCATGTATTGAAATGTCTTCATTATCAAATCGATAAAACCATTTAATAGCTTAGATGTTTCTATTATGTTGAAAAATTTTTCACTCGGTTATACTAAAAATTAAAGATGCCAAGAAATTCTATTCTTGGTTTCATCCTTTATTCAAGTGTAAGCAAACTTCAAGTTCTATGTACAAGTAGCCCAGTTGTAACTTCACAACTGGACTACTTGTACATAGAGGGTGATGACTTCACATAAATTCCCTTAGTATCCCATAATGCAATGCACATATCCTTACAGACTTGTATAATGCTATGCATTATGGGAGAGGCACACTACCCAGACCACTTTCAACCTTCATTGAAGTCCCATCAGTGGGAGCCAGACCCAGAAGTGATACCAAGGTTGAAGTAATGCAGAATTCCTATTTCTATGTAGTAAAAGGTGTTCCACCTTATTACTAAAATAATTTGGATTAGAGATAGATGTTGAAAGTTTTTTCACTTCATGTGATGGATGTCTTTCATCACCAGGTGAAATACCACCAACTTGCTTATTAGAGACCTCAAGTGGCTGCAGCCACATGTGGTAGCTAGAACAAGGGTTCTGGTTTCTGTCCCCCCACCATCAATCTTCCCACATGCAGTGAGAGTGATACCATCAAAGATATACCAATCTCACTATAGGGAGCCTGGACCCTCCTCCATTCAAGGGTACAGCAGTTAAACGGTTCTGCAGGTCGGCCGCTGGTCATTAAATGGGACCGAACCAGGTAATAACTAGCTTGGAAGCTTCCTGATCAGCTAGTGAATATTCCTGGAGCGACGTATTTTGTCAGTTTGTGACTGGAGGGAGACCAAATACTATGGCTGTAGAGGCAACTGTCAAGACTACATATGGACAGAAAGACTGACTCCCTGCTATGTGGGCAGTGTGTTTGCAAGTGTCTGTCACCTCTCACTGCATGCCCCACTTACTTTTTCTCTTCTTCACCAAACACAATGAACCATAACCGAAAGAAATGCATTTTTACTGTGGATCTTAAAAATTCTCCCACACAAGTTTTTAAAAAAACAATAAAAAGCATCAAAATTCCTACCAAAAAAAAAAAAAATATATATATATATATATATATATATAAAAGACAACAGAAATCCAACCAAACAACCCACCAACATTAATTCTTACCAAAAAATAAAAATAAAAATTTCCACATCCACTTCAACACTCCTGGCCTAAACAGCAATATACATGATATGCACCACTACCTACAGACATCTAAAACTAAAAGTACTATTCCTTTCAGAACACCAACTGGAATCCTCAACAGACACTGTATACCTCAACTGCCCAAATTACACATTACACAGCTCTTTCCACAGCAAAGTTGGCACTTGTGCATTTGTGAGAACTGACATACCATGCCAGAGACTGCAAATCCTTGAATCCCCACTGTTTAATCTGCTTTGGCTCAAATTTTTTCTGCCAAATCAACCTGCCCTTTTTATATGCTCTCTAAAATCCGTCAACCACTATGACCTTTTCCACTCTCTCTCTCTCTCTAAAGCTTGACTTTCTGCAATTGAAATTCCTAAATAGTGAGGTCATCCTTCTTAGGGACTTCCATGTCCACAACTCATATTGGCTCAAATTTTCTAATTTCATCGATCAAGCAGGCAGGGATGTTGAGGTGCTTGGCATCTGCAATGACCCATCTCAGATCAATCTTTCTACCAGAATACCAGACAACATCCCCTTCCAATCTGCCAACATACTTGACCTCCTCCTAACAAGCTCCCCTTCCAGGTATATACTGTGGTTGTCGGTTCTCCTCTTGGAAACTCAGACCACAACCTCATACAAGCCTCTTTTGCTGCAGAACAACCTACACCCACCAGTTCACAGTCTCATGTCCTTTGGCACTACAAGGGTGCCAACTGGGAGGACCTCCATGACTTCTATCCCTCCTTTGCATGGTCCAACTGCTCCAGTTCTTCTGATCAAACCGAATAACAGAAATCATCCTGATAGAAATGATGGCTCTTATCCCCTATTCCACTCCAAATTCTCAGCCACCATCCAAGCCTTGGTTCTCATAAAAGTGTGCCAATGCTGTAAAAAAAAAAAAAAAAAAAAAAAAAAACTCTGCTTACCATAATTAGCTCAAGATCAAAACTTTAGCTGCTCTCTCTGCCTATACTGCAGCCTGCAACAATTGCAAACGAATCATCACGAAGTCCAAGTCAGACTTTGAAACGGCCAAATGCTGCAAACTCAGTTCCTGCACAAATGGAAGTTGCTCCTTCTAGTCCCTTGCCAAGGCCACTAGGCACAACTTCTGCCACCCAGGTTATCACCACTCTCACATCCACATGGTATCGTAGTCATCTTGCCAAAAAACAAGGCCAACTTAGGGCATCACTCTTCTAATTCTTGCATTGATGATCTGTGCAAAGTTCCCTCCACTCCACAAAGAATGGCTCCTTTCATGTCTCCCACAGTCCTCCGACACAAAGAAATCCGAAGAATCTTGAATAATCTGAACACAAACAAGGCATCTGTCCTAATGGTATCCTAATATTGTGTTAAAAATTGTGCCTCAGAACTAACACCTATATCCTGTATCACCTCTTCAATCTATCCTATTCAACTGGCATCTACCTGACAACATGGAAACAGGATCCACATCCAGCCCATCCCAAAGAAAGGTGTTAAAAGTCAACCAATGAACTACTGTCCAATTACTCTCACTTCTGTTCTCTCAAAAATTATGGAGAAGGTTATCAACAACAAACTCTTGAAGTTGGTTAGCGGTGGCTAACCAACAGAGAAACCATCTACAGAAAAACCACCAACTAATCAGTGACCACCAGCAGTATGGATTCCACAACTTGTGGTCCACAGCTAATCTTCTTGCTTTCACCATCCACAATGGAACTCAGACCATGGAAAAATTTGAAGAAACTCAAGTAGTTGTCCTTGACATTTCAAAGGTATTTGATTGAGTTTGGCACATCGGCCTACTTACTAAACTGCTATCCTATGCCTTCCTCACTCTGCAACTGGATTGCCAACTTTCTAGCTGATCATTCACTACATGTCATGGTAGACTGCTCTTCCTCTTCTCAGATTTCCCCACCAATGGAGGAGTACTCCAAGATTCTGTTCTTTCTCCCACTCTCTTCCTCTAGTATATAAATGACCTGCTCTCACAGACTTCCAATCCTTTGTGCTTCTGATCTTTCCCGGCACAACAATATCTCAACTATAGCTTCTGCAGCCAACAAAAAACTTGCTGCACTTTTTTGTACAAGACACTACTTCACATCTTCAAAGTTGCTAACTCTATACAAAGCCCAAATCCACCCAGCCATGGAATATTGCTTCCATATTTGGGATGGTGCACCAAAATCCTCTCTAAGATTGCTTGATTCTATCCAGAAGAGGACAATCTGGCTAATTAATGATCCTTCTCTCACAAACACACTTCAATCTCTCTCTTGTAGACATTCAGTTTCTACCTTTTGTCTCTTCTACAGATACTTTCATGGGCAGTGTTCTGCTGAATTAGCCACTATTATTCCTTTTGCCACTCTCCTCCAAAATCATTAAAACAAGAGCCACTGCTAACCAACACCCTTCTACAGTTCACCGAACCAACTTCACTGCCTCCTCTTTTATTCCATCTACTTCTGTCCTTTGGAACAGTCTCCTCTACTTTGCCTTCCCCAAAGATTACAACCCTCCATAGTTCAAGCAAAATGTGAACAGACTCCTCCTTTCTTCCATGCCCACACACGGCACTAGTGTGCTATAGGTCTTGTGGCCTTCCGTGTGTGGATTAGATATATTAAAAAAAATAACTAGTGGCCATTATCCTTTGCCCATACTACCAGCTTACTGAAGTCATTTGGCAGGATCTTTACATTATCTTAATTCATTAATTTTTACTATTCATAGAGTTGCATCATCATCTGCAAACAACTGAATGTCTCCTTAAATCACTGATGTACAAATTAAACAATAGGATCAAGTACTGAGCAGACCAGATACTAGTCAACCTCCTTCTCCAGGATTCAATTTTCTCCAAATACTGTGCTTTGACCTCTGTCCATCATCCATCCTTTTATCCAAATCACCAGCTTCATATTCATCCCCATTTGCTCCAGTTTTATGCAACAGAGTTCCATGTGATATCCTGTCAAATGCTTTGACAAAATCCAGCAGAATCACTATGTATACAGCTATATCCTTTATCCAGAGCTTGACTGTCACTTTATTATAAAAAAGTAAGCAAATTACTAAGGCAAGACCTACCATTCACAAAAGCATGCTATTTGCTATAAAGGATCATATTCCTGTTCCACCTAGTCCTGAATTCTGTCTTATAAACTTCTCCAATACTTGGCTAATACTTTGTCAAAGGAGCTGCCAATTTCCTTGATCATTCTCATAATTCACTGGCTCATATCCTATTTAACCCCACAGCAGTATTTGCACAAAAGTTCTGCAATATCATAAGCACTTCAATTCACATAGCTGTATTCTTATATCAGTCAAAATTTTGACTGATGTATTCTTACAAAATATTAACCCCACATTATATGTAAACATATAACGAAAATAATGTCTTATGTGTTTCTATTGCCACCCAGTGTATCATAACTAGTGTTATAATATACTGTGTGGCAAAGACAGAATGATAGCTCGAACAGCTGCAGAAAAATAAATTACAATTTTATATTTGTTGTGTGGCAATATTGATAATTTTAATAAAATTTTGTTGTGTGATAGCTATAATTGGTAGGTAGTATTTGGTTGAATTCAGATTGCGTATTAAATAAATTCTGTGTTTCTTTGTGTGTAGCTCTGAGAGTGAACAAAATGGTGATGAGATGTAGACTGGTGCTAAAGATGAATGTAAATGTTATCGATTTTTTCAAAAGTGGTAAGGTGCCATGATTGCAATATGTATGCTTGGGGAGATGTTGAGGATATCTCTGTGGAATGGATTATACGAAGAGATGAGAGAGTGTGGATAAGGGACATGCTTATGGACTATGAAGTGTCTTTGAAAGTGAGTAAGCAGCATTGGGAAAAAGAGTGGGAGATCATGAATGTAACTAAGGAAGCAAGCAGGGTTGACAATACAGTGCCATGTAAGAAAGCAGCTGACAATAATGGTAAGACAGTAGGAGCTATTAATGATGCAGTAGCTTACAGTAAGACAGCAAGAAAGTGAATGAAGAGGATTAAAGTGGAATCAGTGAAGATGAGACAAGAGATGAAGCATATGAGGAGTGAAATGAGAATTACAGATTCGTAAGGAAGTGTGTGGAAGAATGGAATAAAAGATGTCCATTTGAAAGAGGTATTGGATGATCAAGAATAGCTATGTATGGAGATTCAATTGCGGTGAAAGAAAAGATGCACAAAGTTTCTTTTCCTAGAGATAGAATGAGCAGAGTGATTGAGGCATTATATATGAGGATTAAGAGAGCAAAAGTTGATAGCACAATAGAAATAAATAATTTGGTTGGTAACAAGGAGAATATGAGTTTGGATATCAGAAGTTGTTGAAGAGAGTAAGAGACAGGTGTGTAGGAAAGATGTCAGTGTTTCACCCAGGTATGACAGTGATGAGTTGAGGCAGTGAATAAATATCATGAATGGTATGCTAAAGCTGTGTGAGCAGAAAGGAGTGCATTCTGTGAATAAGTGGGATGAATTTGAGAGACCAATGGAACTGTATAATAGAGATGGAGTGCATGTTAAATAGTTCTGGTGTAAGTCAGTTGGAGAGACTGATGCTGAAAGGAGAGGAAAATGACTGCAATGAACATATGGCATGGAAGAGAATAGAAATAGGGTAGAACTTGTGAATGAAGAAAATGAGAGGGTAGGAACACAAAACAGACAGGGAAATGGGGGGGAGAGAATGTGTGAAAATTGTGTGTTGGATTTAGAAGTGAATATATGAGAGGAATGGAAAAGCTTGAAATGGCCTGGGATATGCAAAAAGTGTATGAGTGCAGTGAAGGTTGTAAGACAGCTGATGATAGAGGGATGTCCAGAGGAAGGTATGCAGTCACATCTGAGAAGTGGCATCCATGGGACTTGTTACATAACCAGAAGTAGCTTTATGTTTGCATACAAATGTCCGAAATAAGAAGAACAAAGTGGTTGCACTGATCGAATTCATCTACCAAAAATTTTGGAATAATTGAGATGTGGATGGATAAGGAGGACAATACTGATAGGAATAGAGATGGAAGGATATGACATTTTTATGAAGATAGACAGGGCAGAAAAGGTGGAGTGATGTTAATGGTAGCATACAAGTTATACCCAGTCAAGGTGGAATGCAAGGGACAACAAACAAATAGTGGTAGTGGTTTAAGACAGTATGGTGAGGCAGAATGAAATATTTAGTAAATGAATGAAATATTTTATGTTGCTATAGACCTGGTAATGTACACGGTTATGAGAAAGAAATGTATAGACAACTTAGCCTGGCAAATAAGAAAAAGGTGATCATCAATGAACAGATGGCATTCAGGGGCAAAGAGAATGAATTTCCGGAGTTTTTGACAGACAGCTACCTTCAGCAGTATGTAACAGGGATACACGAGAATCGAGGATTTGATCATCTCATCAGAAGATATTACAAATCAGGTGTCAAATATTCCTCCAGTTGGTGAAATTGACCTTGAAGTGGTAGCCAGCCATATGTGGACCTGCAAGAAAGAGATATACATGGAACTATAAGGCTGGTCATTATGACAAACTCAGGAGATAGCTTGCAGCTATATCATGGAATGAGAAATTGAATGGGAAAGAGATCAATGATGCTTGGGCCCCTACTCAAGAACTATCTGGCAGAGGCAATATCTGAATGAATTACATAGGTCAGGAGGTTAAATAAGCAAGGTGTGAAATGGATGACAGAAGAAGTTAGACATGCAATATGGGAGAAAAAAAAAAGCATTATGGATGCAGCATAAAATGAGTGGCAATAATCAGAGCAGGGATTCCGTTTTCTGTTCTCCCCCCCCCTCCGTTCTCCATGCAATGAGGGTGTTACCCTTCAAGACCATGCAATTCATATTTAGACCCATAACCTCCTCCATTTTGAGGGTATGCCAATTTAAATGGTGGGTGCCACAGCTGGATGCCAGTTAGTGCACAGACCAGCAGAAACAAGTAGGAGGCTTCTCAACCAACTGGCATGTAATCCTGCTGACACATACTCTGCCAGGTTGTACCTGGAGATGGAGCCAAGTAGTGGTATGCAGGAGGCATTGTGGAAAGGAGACTCGTTACTCTCTGTATGGATGTCATGTCTTAGAGTCTATTTTCTCTCACTGCAGCTCTAACCTTCCATCTTACCATGAACAAACTAATGACGAACTTCACAAACAATGACAGTGACACTATGACAAAAATGAATTGCCCTCAAACTAATTCCAAAAATAATAAAAATAAAAAAAACGCACAACACAACCAATCACTACATATGAACCATGCCAGAATCTCCTCATTAAAAATTCACTTTCACATCCACTTCATTAACACATAAATGACATTCACCATCACTTACAGTCATCCAAGACCAGACCTACTCAATGCCTATGTGAGGTCAGACATTGCATGTCAGAAAGCAGCTAATTTAGAATCACCTGCTTTTGACCTCTTCTGGCTTAAGGTTTCATTGCCCCATCTAGTAATATTCATCTGCTGCATTTACTGTTCTCCAAACTCCAGTAACTATGCAGAACTCTTCACATTCTTCTCCATGAAACTCAATGAGCTGCAATCAGTTATCCAAATAGTGAGCTCATCTTCCTAGATAACCTTAACATCCATGATTCCAACTGGCTCTCCTTTTCCAACAGCACTGATCAAGCTGGATGAGAGGCAGATATCTTTGCCATAAGCCATGATGTAATGCAAATTGTTCATCTATCCATAACAAATTCCAGACTGTCCTCTTCAACTCACGCAATACTTTGGATCTCTTTTTACCCAGTTCTCCCTCCAAATACACCATAAAGGTCATCTCCCCCTCTTGGCAACTCAGACCACAATCTTGTATAAGTCTCCATCCCCACAGAATGCCTTTCCTCAAGCCACTCCCGACCTCGCATCCTCTGCACTACAAAGGTGCCGAATGGAATGACTTCTGGAACTTCTACTTCTCCTATCCATGGTTAGACTATTGCTTCAGCTCATCCGAACCTAACATCAGCACTGAACAAGTCATAGAAATTATCCTCACTGGGATGGTGGTCATAATTTCTCATTCAACCCAGAATCATTGTTCACTTTCCGAGCCTTGGTTCAACAGAAAGTGTATCAAAGCAGTTGTAGAAAAAAATTCAGCTTAATGCAAGTGGCTCATATCGAGATTCCAGGCTTCATACTCTTCTTATCCAAAGTATGCAACAAATGCAGAACAGTCATCAGCAGATCCATTGTACAGCAATTTTATTTCCATTATGAAAAAATCATTATCTTAACTTTGATGAAGCTATCACATATTAGGGAACATCTTTAGAGGTACCTGTGGCATAATTAATAATGGAACACTTATAGACCACAGTAATAACTTTAATTAAATAAAGGTACAAACATTTTGTAGTGAAAGTAATAGTACATCCTCAGTGTAGAACAAACAGTTAAAGGAATGGAATACAAAGTACAGAACAGTCGGTGGATCATCAAATAAATTGTTGCAGCATGTGAGAAGATTATTAATTATTATGCCACAGGTACCTCTAAAGATTCGACTTATTATCCTTCACGGGGAAGAACTCACTAAACAAACAGGAAAATTAGGAAAGTTATCGGTTTTACAAAGTAAGTTTTGCACATGGATTGCCTTTCTCAAAAAATGCCATGATATGAAAGTCATTCCTATGTTTGCTAGATTTAGAGAAACAATTTGGTCTCCTGGAGGTCATGCAATTTACGTTCGTGCAAGTTCTTCCTTGATACAGAACCAACTTTGGGCGACTAAAAAATATTTAGCATCTAACATTAATTCTATTTTGGATCTTGAAAGAAAAATTTCAGCTATCTTGGATGATGAATTACTGGATATCGTTCTTCAGGTGTCTAAACAATCTTTAGCCCGTGCCTATGATAAAAATTCTTGCAAAAATATGAATCGTTATACCACAAGCATAAGAAAAATGTTACCTCTGACAACACTCCTACGAATAAATGGATTGTTAATATTTCTGGACGCCCATTATCTGACGCTGAAACTAGTGCATTAGCTAAAGGTCTTGATTTTGCTGTAATACCAAAACATATTCCTTATCTTGACTTTTTGCATAATATCGAAAGCAACCTGTCAGGACTTTTTAGCAAAGATGCTAATAAACTACGATTTGAAGTTGCGGCTTCTCTTTTTAAAAGCAAGTTACTGTCATGTAATTTATCGAGTGCTGAAATCCGTGAACTGACTTCATTAAGAAAAAAATAATGAAATATCTATTTCAAAAGCCGATAAAGGAAAAGCTGCTGTGATCATGGATAAGACTGACTATGAGAGAAAAGTAACCAGCCTTTTACAAGATACCTCAACCTATCAAGAAATCAATCATAATCCTACATATTCGCAAATTAAACAATTAAATAAGTTGCTTGATGAAGTTATCAGTTGGGATCAAAACTTCGTGGATAAACTGCGCACTCATTTTTGAAGAACTCCTCGCTTATATGGCCTCCCAAAAATCCATAAAGACTATCCAGTAAGACCCATCATGAATTGTATTGACTCTCCCACTTATCGAATTGCTAAATTTTTGTCACGTTCATTAACTGCCCTTAATGGACATTCTAGATCTTTCATCAAAAATCCGACACATTTTCTTGAAAACATCAAGGATGTTCAAATCAAAGAGTCTGACTGATTAGTTAGTTTTGATATTGTTTCCCTTTTTACCAATATTTCATTAGCGGACACGGTCAACTTACTATATCATTAGACTAGAGGGCTACATGGTGTGTGTAGTGTTTGTAGAGAGCTTCTGAACAGATGTGTTATTTTAAGTAATAATTGGTAAATTTGCTTGAATCTTACGTATTAATATTTACTTTTCGTATCTTAGCATGTCTGGGTGATTTCTGTGTGTTTTCTGAGTTTCCAATTAGTAATTTGATAGATACGATTATTTGTGCACATGGCGACAATAAGGAGGAATGTGAATACAATGGCATCCAGGATGACATCTTTGTCTAAAACTTTTAATTTAAAGGATTTTATATACTGCTCTCCTGAATGCATATGGAGTCTGTTGCCACAGTATGACAGTGAAGAGTATAGAAGGAGGGCCAAAATTGCTAATGACTTTATGCAAGGATTATACAGGAGGAGTGGTGTGGAATTTGTGGATGTGTGGAGTGAGTTTGATGGGCAAAAGGATTTATATAAGATGGATGGTTTACATTTGAATGGATTTGGTGTACGGAGACTTGAAAAGGTGTTGTTGAATGAAGTGGAAGTGGATGTGCAGAATCAGGGAAACTAGAGTTATTAAGGGGAGGAAAGGGAGTAGATATGCAGACTTTAAGGAGACAGTTGAGTGTATGAATGTGTGTAATATGCCCGAGCGAGTATGAAGGACAACAAATCAGAATGGGATAGTTAGTATAAGGCATCAAAATAGGAATGGGACAAATGGGCTTCTGCAATTCATGTATACTAATGCCAGAAGTATTAGGAACAAGGAGGAAGAATTTTTGGTCTTGGTTGGCACTTCCAGGCCACAGGTTATTGGCATTAGTGAAACATGGCTGACAGAAGATGATATAGCTAGTGGGATTGAATGCGAGGGGGGGGGGGGGGTATGGTGAGTTCAGGAGACAGGGAGAAATAAAATGGGGGGAGAAGTGTTATTGATGATAGCTGATGAGATACAGCCAAGGAGAATAGAAGTGGAACTGCAGGATAAAGAAAAGAGCACATTTGAGGCTATTTGGTGTGAGATTGAGGCTAGCAGAACAAAATATAAAGTTGGGTGCTGCTATAGACCAGGTGATGGAATAGATGATGGAGATAGTATGCATAAGCAAATAGAATCAATGAGTGGAAGGAGGGTAATTATTATGGGAGATTTCAACTATGATAACATTGATTGGAAGGAGGAGGGGACACATAGGAGGAAGGAATTGGATTTTATGCGGTTATTAAGGGATAAATATCTGCAACAGCATGTAATGGAAAATACTAGGGTTTAGAGAGTGCTTAACCTAGTAATTGCATCTGAGAATTTGACTGTAACGAATATGACCACGTTATCACCATCGGTGAGAGTGATCATAGGATCTTGACTTCGGAAGTGGCTAAAGGTGTGGAATTTACAATTAAGACAGGGTACATGTGGAATTATTTGGCTGGTAAGTATGACAAGCTTAGGAGTTTGATTGGTTCAGTGCCATGCATCTAAAACTACAAGGGCTGGATGTTGATAGTGCATGGGAGACAGTTAAGAAGTGTTTGCATGAGGCAATGGCTGACTGTATACCTAGAGTCCGAATAATAAATCAAGTAGGGGTTAAATGGATGAATAACACCATTAAGCTTGAGCTGCAAAAAAAGAAACAACTGTGGAGGGAATTTAAGAGAAAGGTGACCGGTAGGCACATGAACAGTATAATAAAGTGCAGGCCAAAAGGGTAACGAGTGTGGTAAGAAAAGCAAAACCGGATTATGAAAGAACATTAGCCAAAAGAGAATCTCAAACAGTTTTTTCGATATGTTGCAAGTAAAAGAAAAAATGTATATGGCAGAATGCCAATGGTAGGGAGGTAACCGAATCAGCTGATAGAGTTGAATTACTGAGCAAGCACTTTGCAAGAGTATATCATCCAAGTGGTGACATTGCAGGAATGAATGAACCAATAGCTTATACGGGAATTGTGGTAAATGATGTGAAGGTGAAGTCTATTACAAAACCTCAATGTCAATACATCTGTGGGATTGGATGGTATACCAGCTCATGTCGGACATGAAGCGGCTAAAGAATTGTCAGTGCCCTTGACCATTTTGTTTAATTTGAGTATCGGATCTGGGTTAGTCCCAAGGGGGTGGAAAGAGGGGAAAATAGTTCCACTGCATAAAGCAGGATCCAAGACTGCTGTTGTAAATTACCAACCGTTCAGCATATCAGGAATCGTTCTCAAGGACTTGGAGAAAATAGTCAAGAGAAAAATGCAGGATTGGATAGATGAAAATGGTATACTGTATGGGGGCAGCATGGTTTTGTGAAGGGTAGATCCTGCCTCAGTAATTTGCTCACGTTTTATAAGACAGTGATGGCTGAATTGGATAAGGGTAATTGGTTAAACAGTGATTCTACTGGACCTTGCTAAGGCCTTTGACAGGATACCACATGGAATTCTAATCAGTAAACTGCAGGATATGGGGATGGATATAGGGTTGGTGAGATGGATAGGAGGGTGGCTGATGGAGAGATATCAAAGAGTGGTTTATTCAGGAGTAGAGTCCAAAAGAAGGCCTGTAACTAGTGGTGTGCCACAGGGTCTGTTCTTGGACCTCTACTTTTCAATTTGTTCATTAACGATATAGGAAAGGATCTGAGAGGAAGTGTTCATTTGTTTGAACCGATTCAAAGTTGGGTAGAGCAATAGTTAGTGCATAGGATGTCAAAATTTTGCAAGATGATCTGGATAGTTTGGAGGACTGGCTAAGGAGAATGGATGTCAATTTAATATGGCAAAGTGTAAGGTTATGCATTTTGGGGTGAAAAGATTAGTAGCAGTATATCACATTGGTGGAACCGTACTCCGGGAGATTGACGAGGCCAGGGACTTGGGAGTGTTGGTAGATAGGGAGTTGAAGTTTAGGGGGCGCATCGCAAAAGTGGCTAAATCAGCTCATCAAATCACTTGGTTGCTGAAAAATACTTTAACAAGCAGAGACCAACAGGTTATTGTTCCTCTGTATCGAGCCCTGATAAGACCCCATCTAGACTACTGCACCCAGATTTGGGCACCAAGGTTTCTTCTTGATGGGGAGGAGGTGGAGAGGATCCAGAGACGAGTGACCAAGATGATAGCAGGTCTATGGAATGAAAACCTTATGAGAACAGGTTGAAGATTTGTGGGTTGCAGAAACTAGTTGATAAGTGGAGATATGATTGAGACATTCAAATTGCTAAAGGGATTCTATAGGATTAATTCAGAAGATATTTTTGACAATAGGACTGGTGGTGGGAGGACTAGGGGCCATACATGGAAGCTGGGCAAGAGTGTGGTTAGCAAGGGTGTTAGAGCTAGGTTTTTTACTTGGAGAGTGGTGAATGAGTGGAATAAGCTGCCAGTCTGTTGTGGGTGCCATGACCATGAATGAGTTCAAGGCGAGGTATGATAGATAACGTGTGAATGTCGAATAGTTGTTCTTGACATGATGTTAGGGCCTCCCTCGATGAGTCTAAGGACTCTTTGGAGTTGCCCGTGATAATAATAATATGATGATGATTACCCTCCGGATATTGCAAAGATTTTTGAATTCGTTATACATTCAGGTTATTTCAGCTGGATAAACAAGATCTACAAACAAGTTGAAGGTAACTGCCATGGGTAGTACTCTGTCTCCCCCTTTAGCAAACTATTTTTTGAAACATCTGGAAGACACCTTGTTTTCATCCATTCATCCCCAACCCTCTCTTTGGTTTTGTTATGTCGATGATGTTTTTGCTATTTGGCCACATGCTGAAGAGGAACTTACCACATTTCACCCACGCATTCAGTTCACCATGGAAAAAGAAAAGTCTGGCAGTTTACCATTCTTGGACATCCTCCTTACACGTACATCCTCTGGTACTTTGTCTACAAGTGTCTATTGAAAACCTACTTTTACTGGCAGATACATTTATCAAAAGTCTGCTCATCACACCTCTCAAAAAATTGGCATTATCAAATCTTTAATTAATAGAGCACATAAAGTGTGCTCTTCTCCATCAAGCTTACAACAAGAACTTTTTACTATAAAAAAAAGTTAATAAAATCTAATGGTTACAACCCTAATCAGATCCAACAGAGAATTGACTCCTGTGTTCCAACACCTCAGGATTCTTCAACAGACCACAGAGTTCCAATCCCTTACATTTCAGGCATCTCAGAACCTATAAAGCAGAATTTTGAAGAAATATCATCTTATTCCCACATATTTTCCTATCAACAAAATTTCTCACTTGTTGCCATCTACAAAAGACAAACAGTCACCTCTATCATTGGCTGGTGTTTACCACATATCATGTAAATGCAATTTATCCTATTTTGGACAAACAGGCCATTCTGTGGAAAATAGAATGAAGGAACATCAATATTATATCGAATACATGAAACCTCATAAGTCTGGTCTAGCACAACATAGCATTGACACTAATCATAATATCCAGTAGGATAAAGCTTGTCTTTTCCACAGATGCAGGTTTAAATATGAACGCCATTTTAAAGAAAGTTGCGAAGCCCTCTTACATGGGCTGAATTTTAATCGAAATGACCGTCTCTCTCTCCCAAAAGTTTGGGAGACTCTTATTTTATGCAACCAATGAGATAATTATCTTTAAAGAATTATTTAATAATATTTTAGTAATTAATCTTCTGGCACACGGCAACAATTTATTTGGTGATCCACCAACTGTTCTGTACTTTGTATTCCATTCCTTTAACTGTTTGTTCTACACTGAGGATGTACTGTTACTTTCAGTGCAAAATATTTGTACCTTTATTTAATTAAAGTTATTACTGTGGTCTATACGTGTTCCATTATTAATTATAAAACTCGATGAAACTTATGTTTATTGTTTTTATGACAATTATTATGATCATTTCAGCAGTCAATGCTTAAACTTTCTATTTCCTTTTTTCTTCCCCGACTTATTTTTTTTATGTCCTGTAAAAAGGCTATATGATGCCTGTGATCTCCATCTGAACAAAAAAAAAAAAAAAAAAAAAAAATGGCATGACTGATTTCCAAAACATTTCTTTCCAATTATTAAACACATTTTAAAATGTATTAGAATTAATACATTTTAAAATTAAAAAATTAAAATGCATATCATTCCAACTATACTTTGCAATATGGCTTCATCTTTTTTTGAAAACACTAACCATTTCCAATTCTGAGAAAATTTCTCCTGCAAAAGTCAATCTGTATCCCTCATAATTTCCCTGAACAAAATCAAATGGCTCCCATTTTTTTTTTTTCCCTGTTCTTGTTCTATTCCTGGCCTATTCATTAAAATCTAAGATGACTTACATGCTCATCTTAGATAATACATTCTAAATATGCCTCAAATAATAGCATTTCCTCCATAGTGTTTCTCTATTGACATATTAATAATCCACCAAGTCAGTCACAGAACTACCAGAGTGAAATAACAAATACCTGTTTAGAATGTCATTATATCATTTGATAGTCACCTATGAATCTTGTCATAGAAGACTATCAGAAACATCTCTAATAATCAAATCAGAAATATCTCTACACCATAATTTCATTGATGCCACAGATCAGATGATGCATTCTAGTAAATAACAGTCTCCTAGTGCTGATATATCCAAACATATCTTATTTAAAGCAAGTATACAGTCATATGTCCCCCATTCTATACTATACCTTCCAGTCTACCTGGGTAAGCACAGTAAGCTCTGCACTACATCCATCAAATCCAAGCATTTTTTTTTTTTTGAAAAATGTTTGGTTCATATATAACTGCTCTTCTTAAACTCCATGACTGAGGGGAGCAAGACAGGAAGGAAGGAACACTTTTCAGCACACTATCCTTTCCATTAGTTTATATAATTTGCCTGACTATTTTTTGGGTTCCTTTTAATAATCACTTTTCTCTTTTAATTATGTTTAAATGTGATGTCCTAATTGTACTGCAATCACATGAACTAATAAATGACTAATATAACTGTTTATGATAATCTGACTCAAGTCCATTAACCTCATCCACATCTCATATTATTACCAGACCGCTGTGGAGCTGCATGAATCCATCAGATTCATGGTGGGAGGACAAACATCAGTACATCATACCTTGCCTTAAATGCATTCATCATCTCCACACTTTCACACAAAGCATTCAAAACCAACAACCATTTTCCATTAAAAAAAGCGTACTCCTCTGTTCTTCCCCTACCCGCTTGCTCACACCCTCCTTATACAGCTTCAGTCACAATTCTATGAAAAACCTCATCTATAGCAATTACTAACTTTATAGTGTGAATCATATCCCTACCTCAACCTATCTGCTAGACTAAGGTTTCCCAAACTATTTTCCAAGGAACACAAGTGTTCCATGGAAAGTGAATAAGTGTTCTGTGAAAAATGATCAAAATTGATATGAGCCTGGAATGGTTTTAAATGCTACAACAAGTTCAAACATGTTTGAAAATCAGGTACTCCTCACTTCGCATGTGGATTGTGCTATTATGGCCAGTGCGCACTGGCCTTGACTCAGCAGCCAGCCTGCGGTTGTGGACACCTCCGAGTGCAAGTGAAGTACGGAGGTATCTATTCTAGGAAACATGCGGTCACAAGCAAGGTCAATGCGATGCGATGCGGCCTGGCACGCCTGTAGTATGTGCTGTCGCATTTTTGCGATGTGATACAGCCTGCTTCGGCGATAGTGTGCACTTCGCTTTACATGAATATGAGACCAATGATACTCGACTCTAACCAAGGTATTCCGTTAAAATTTCAGGATTTGTGAAGTGTTCTGCCATAGGAAAAGTTTCAGAAATGCTGTGCTAGACTCTGAAAACTACATTTTCTCAATATTTCTTCAAACTCAACAACAATCTCTAGCAATCATCTCTGAACCTTTACAATATCTCTTCAACCTTTTGAAAACCAGATGACAAATCTGCAAGTAGTTATCCATATGCACCCTGATCAATTCCTTATACAATGGTGCCATAATCTTATTTCCAAGTGTCAGCATCCTCTGAATAAATTACTATAATCCATTGTGCTCTCCTCACAATACAGCAACGTGATCCTTAAATTTCCTTATCCACCTTATCATTGGCTTGGTTAGCCGAGTGGTTAACATATCCATTCTCCAAGTTACAGGCATGGATGTTTGCGATTGTTTTTTTGGGGGGAAGATGAATTCTACTGTCCAGTGTGAGACTATCACCTCACTTATTGGAGGCCAGAAGCAGATTGATATAGTTTTATGTTAGATCTCTAGAGCAGAGTTTCTGGATTATATAAAAAAAATTAATTAAGTTAAAAAAACTCTTAGCCCACTCAAAGTACTAATGTACTATAGGTTTACAACCTTTTGGGGATGGGAGATGCATAAATTTTTTTTTTTTTTATAAAAAACCATGAACTTTGAGAAAGTGGAGGAGATAAGGGACCAAGATATCCCCACCAGATGTATACTCAACATCCCATCTTTGCTTTCAGAATTTTAAATTTTACAGCAATAAACTGGCAACCCCATTCACCCCATCTATTCAAGTCCTCTTGCAAAGCAATAAAATCTGCTCTACTCACAGCTCTTCCCAACTCTGTATCTGAAAACAACAGCATATAACCATTCAAAACTTTCTCAATAATCAATAACATAGAGGCAATATTCTCTCTCTATTATTATTTTTTTTTATTTTAATTTTTTTATATCTGCATAAAATCTTGCTACAACACTGAGTAGAAAATTTTTACAGACCTGAATACTGTGCAGCACTTTCTTTTTTATTTTTATTTATTTATTTATTTTTTTGTAATATACAGGAAGCAGTGTTTTTAAGAGAAAATTTCAGCTGCATGGCAGCAATTCATTAAGCACAGGAGCATCTCAGTCACTGCGATGCTCCTGTGGCTATGCAACCATGCAGCTTAGAAGGTATACATCATACAAATAAACAGCAACATTCCCAAAACTGACCCTTGAGACACATCACTAGTGATGTGTCACAAGTCTGTTTTGGTGGCATTTTTATTATTATTATTATTTTATTGCATCTCTAGGGAGTCTGGAGACTCATCATGGGAAACCCAAATTAACTATTATATACACAAATCCTATCATCCTCTCTGTTCACTGGGAATCTGCAAATGCCATATGGGCACTCCAATTGGTGATGTGCTATAAGCTTTTCTGGAGGTTTCAACTCTTTGAAAATCAATCACTCCACACACACACACACACACCATTCATCCATCCATCTCATTGACAGTCTACCCCTTAATCTATTTCAGTAACATTTTGGACAAACTGAAAGGATGGAAGGTGGACTTCTATTACTGATCTGAGAAGTCCACCTTCCATCCTTTCAATGTGTCCAAAATATTTTAACTTTCTTCTGTCAATATCCTTTAAGAGCCTTAAAGTTCTACTGATTTTTTTCTAACATCCATTCATTTGTATGCCTTTCAGTACATGAAATCCTCAACAGCCTTCTGTAACACCACAACTCAAAAGCAGCTATCCTTTTCGGATCTGACTTCTTTAAGTTCCAAGTCTCACAATCACCGTCAGGGAACTCACAACCAATTCTGGAAAATCCAACACAAAAAATGTGGTCTGTACATCCCCTACTAACCACACTCTTGCCAACTTCCAAGTTTTCTGCCCCTAGTTTTCTGCCTATTTGTCGCATATTGAAAAATTTCACTTGCATCAATTTTATAAAACCCCTTTAATATCTTGATAGTTTCTATCATGTCCCCACTCTCTTTTGCCTATCAACTAAACTTTGTAACCCACAAACCTTCAATCTATCCTCATAGGAAGTATTCCACAGACCTGTCACCATCTTGGTCACATGTCTCTTAATCCTCTCTACCACCTCCTGGTCCCCAAGAAACACAGGTGACCAAATCAGTGTGCTATAGTCAAGATGTAGCCAAATCATAGCCTTATCAAGAGGGATAATAACTTCCCTATCTTTACTTGTTAGCAAGTAATCCTTTGAGCTATTTTACCAACTTTTGTAATATGCCCTCTGAACTTCTACTCTTTGTCCACCACTATCCTCAAGTCCCTAGCCTCATCAATTTCCTGCCATCTAGTACTACCCATGTGATACACAATATGCAACCTTTTAACCTGAAGTATATAACCTTACATTTTGCAACATTAAATTCATAATCATTATCCTTTGTCCATAATGCCAATTTATTTAAATCATCCTGTAGAATATCTACATCACCTTTATCAAGTATTGATCTCCTCAGTTTTGCATCACCAGCAAATAACTGAATGTCCCCTTTTAAATCTTTCCCTATATCATTAATATACAAATGAAAGAGCAGTAGCCTTAGTATAGAACCCTAAAGTCCCCCGCTATTCACTCTCATTCTCAGTAACTTTTAATAACATTTAGCAAAAAGTGTAAGTTATTTTTCCCTATGTATAGGGGAAAATCACATTTTAATATTAACATTTATAGTATACAGTTAGTGGAAGCACTAGTGTCTGCCAGCTTTACCTTACCAGTTTTACCAGCTTTACTATCATTGATGTACAAATTAAAGAGCAGTAGCTTTAGTATAGAACCCTAAAGGTACTCCACTATTTACATTCATTCTCAGGGCTGGCTTAACACGGTAAGCAAGCGATGCATTGCATCAGGACTACTTCTTCAAGGGGCACTGAAGTGAGTAGAAAAAAATTAAAAAAAAAAAACAAAAACACATTTTAATATTAACATTTATTAAATGTGGATATGCATGAAATATATTGTAATAAATACTGACTTTTAATAACATTTAGCAAAAACTAAGTTGTTTTTTGCTATGTATAATATAGTTGACAGAAGAACTAGATGAGTCTGGTGCTCTTCCATGGTATCAGGTGAAACACACATTCACCAGTTAGGGTATGAGGTGCACACGTGTACTCAGCTTAACCTATCAATTTCTTGAAAAAAAGAAAAGCAGCAAAACTAGCTAACTAAATTTCTCAAAAAATCTGTAGATATGAAAATATGGGTGCCTATTTTCATATATATGAATATAACAAACAACATGATGAAAATGAACAAATGAAGTAATATTCCACATATTCTGCAGAATTTTCTGCTCAGTTATCAAAGATGACTTCTGATTTTGATTTATTAGAACTATCAATGTCAGCAATACACGACACTACAAATTTCCAAACTAGTTTTAATTCAAGTGAACCAGCAACTTAGCCTGCAATTCTTAATGGTAATATTCGAAAATTTCTCATAAAACAAGGACAGAAACAAACTAAAAATAACTTTAATCTATGTGATTTTTGAAATTTATTTCATATGGTGATTCAACAGCCCTGAGCCCCTATTACATGGAGGTATGGCACCACCTCAATCTCCCCTATTTTTATCAGGGCTTGGGACCGCATAGCTGACAATTCAGACTTATGGCTGGAGGATCATCTTAGGTATTCCTGACTGTATCCATGTATGTTCACGGGGCTGGTTTGCCTGTTTGCAGGATGAAAAACCCCAGCTGAACTGGGAAGAAAAACCCTGCTGTCCACGCCCAAGACCAGCTAACTTGGCTATGGCTGAAGCTCCTTTAGCTCCTCTCGTCACCAACAGGAATCGAACCTAGAACACTAAATTCCCCAGGCATATGGTTCCAAAGCCACTAGGCTAACCACGCAGACATCTATGTGATGATTGTGGTCGAAGTTTTAGTGATGTTTATTTATAACTGTACAGTAGTAAACAATGAAATTTTGCCAGGAACATGGCTCATGTATTCCAGTTCTGTAAACCACATTTTTTGTTTCTGTTGCAAAATATTTTCAAATGAAAGAAACAGAAATTAACTAATGATGATTATTCTAATTGGCAAAATTTATTGAAAACTCTTACTACTCATAAACATAAAGTGGATGGAACTTAAAAAACATTTCAAAGATCATACCACAATATACACAAAATAAATTAGAACAAGAACATGAAATTGAGAAACAACAATGGCATGCTGTTCTTGATACAATAGTTAAGATAATAAAATATCTTGTAGAACAGTGTCTCGCTTTCATTGCCACACCAGATATTATTTATGAGAAAGATAACAGTAATTTTTTAAAATTGGTAGAATTATTTTCAAATTTTGATATTGTTACTGCAAATCATTTGACCAAAATCCAGAACCGAAAAAAACAAACTGCAATTATTTTTACCTAAATAAGGTAAAAATAATCAAAATGAATATTTTTTCATATTTTTATTTCATTAATTAATTTCTTCGTTAATTTCAAATCAGACTGTTCGATCAATTGTTCAGATGATAACTAATGAAAAATATTTTTCTATAATACTAGACTGCACCCCTGACATAAGTCATACTGAACAAATGACAATTATTGCCAGGTTTATCCATAAAAATGAAAGAAATATAATTACTGTGGAAGAACATTTTTTGTGAAGTTTTTGATTCAACAGGAAAATGTTTATCAAAGTACCTCATAGACAAATTAAAAGATTTAAATTTAGATATTAAAAATTTGCAAGGACAAGGACATGATAACAGGGCGAGCCTGCAAGGAAAATACAGCGCTGTTCAGAGACATTTCGAATATTAACACTCGAGTACTCTTTATCCCGTGTGCAGCACACACACATTAAATTTGGTGATCACTAATGCTGCTGAAATTAATACTGAAACAGTGAGTTTTTTTAGCACTTTACAAGAAATTATTTCTTTAGTGCTTCGACTAAACGATGGAATGTACTGAAAAAGTACCAAAATTGCACTTAAAACTTTATCTGATACTAGATAGGAAGTGAGGATTGACACCCTTCATTTTGCTTAGATACAATATAGGAGGTTTTAGATTCTTTTGTGGAAATTTATAATATTCAAATGGACAATAATACAAAATATGAAGCAAAAACATTAGTTTTGAAAATTAAATATTATAGATTTTTGTGTTCACTTATAATCTGTATGAAATTTTGTGCAGAACCAAGGTAGTGAGTAAAATGCTTCAAAATCCAAACACAAATTTAAGCGAATCTATAAATGTGTTAAAAAATGTAATAAACTTTACTAAAGAATTTAGATCAGATAAAAAATAAAATTTTCATCCGATTTTTTGAGGCTTTAGAGAAAGAAACTGACACAATGAAAAAGGAAAAGTTGGTCCTTGTTGGGGATCTAAATAGCAGAGTAGGAAATGATTGTCAGACATACAAAAATATTTTGGGAAAATTTGGAGAAAAGATCAAAGCTAATAATAATGGCAAATACCTGTTGGATTTCTGCTCAGGACACAGACTGGTCATTACTAACACCATGTTACAACATAAAAATGTGCACAAATTTACATGTGAGAGAAGAGGCAAGGAATAAGAAAAGTCTCATTGGCTATTCTTGTTGTTGATAGTGATATCTCATTGTTGATAGTGATGTTTTCAACACGGTGCAGGACACAAGAGTACAAAGAGGATTTGAAATTAGAAGTGATCAATATTTAGTCTTGAGCAGGATAAAATTGAATTTCATATTGAAAAGAATAACATGTAAGAAAGTTTTAAAGCAAATAAAAGTTGAGCAGATTATTGAAGAAAAAATTAAAGAGTTTGAGAACAGGAACCAAACCTTGGAGATTCAGTGGCAAGCCTTGAAAGAAAACCCTGATTGATTCAGCCAGGGAGGTATGTGGTGAGGTTGTCTGCAAGGATAGAAAAATCAGAACTCCATGGTGGACACAGGAAGTTAAAGAGGCAGTGAAGGAAAAGAAGAAAGCATATCAAAAGTTCCTGGCAAATAAGTCAGCTTCTGCTCTTAGATAATACAGAGACAAATGCAAGAAAGCGAAACACAGTGTATAACTAGCTAAACAAAAGTCATGGGAGGACTTTGGCAAGAACATAGAATATCAAGACTGTGGCAAAATATTCTGTAGGTTGTTGAAGAAGCTTAGAAATGGAGGAAAGAGTGCTGTAAAAGGAGTTAGAGATGATAAAGGTGACATGAAAACAGGAGAAAAAGATATCCTTGAAGTATGGAGTAATTACTTCGAAAAATTGCTAAATGAAACAAGCAGTGATTGCACAGTGGTAAAAAAACACTCAACAGGCATACAGTCAGGAATACACATCCATACTTGAAGTAGAAAAAGTCATCAAAGGCTTGAAATGTGGAAAGGCAACAGGAGTAGATGATATTCAACCAGAAATGCTGATATATGGTGGTATAAAAGTCTTACAGTGGCTGCACTGCATAGTTCAGAAGGCCTGGATAGAAAGACAAATTCCCGATGACTGGAGTAGAGCTCTCATAGTACCCATATATATAAAAAGGGAAATAAAACTAAATATGAGAATTACAGAGGTATTTCCCTACTGAGTGTTCCTGGCAAGATCTATGCAAGTATACTTGAGAAACAGTTGAGAAGGATTGTAAAAGAAAAGCTTGGCGAAGAACATGCTGGATTCAGGCCAAATAGAGGCTGTTAGGATCAGATCAGATCAGATCTTCACTTTACGACAGATAGTTAAGAAATCATGGGAATATAACAAAGATCTGTATTAAAGTTTTGACGATCTGGAAAAGGCATATGACAAGGTGCCAAGAGAGAAGCTATTCAATACACTACAGTTATATGGTGTCAATGGGGCATTATATCAAGCAATACTTAGTCTTTATTTGAGTTGTAAGTCAGCAGTTAGAATTGAAGGAAGTACAGGAAGATGGTTCAATGTTAAATCTGGTGTGATGTATGGATAATGTATGAAGGATGTACATTATCCCCTATGTTATTATCTATATGGATCACATTATGAAGGAAAGTGGTATTAAACATGATATAAAAATTGGAGATATTAATGTCAACTCTTTGCTTTATGCAGACGATGTTATACTTCTAAATAAATCCGCTACAAGTCTGCAAGATTCTTTGACTAAATTGAATAACTGTTGTAATAGATATGGTATGAGGGTCAGCAATAAAAAGACAAAGAGAATGAAAATAGGCAGAATCGTTGAAAATGTCAACTGCGTTGAGAACCTGTGGAACACGTAAAACATTTCAGCTACTTAGGCACGATTTTTAGTGAAGATGGTAAATTAAATATGGAAATAGACAACAGAATCAACAAAGCTGGTATGGTAGAAAGTGAAATGAATAATTTATATGGAATAAGAAAGAAATTATCCAAAACACTAAATTAACTGTATACAAGACAGTGTTCAAACAAATTTTAACTTATGGATCTGAGAACGGGGTTAGATGTAAAACACTTGACCAAAGACTAGAGACCACAGATATGAGAGTCCTGAGAAAGATTAGAGGCATGAACAGATGGCATCAATGGCAATATCATATTAAAAACGAGGATATTAGGAAAGAACTCGACATTATCAGCATCCAAGAATGCGTTAGCAGAGGTAATCTCAGGTGTAATGGTCATTTAAAAAGAATGGGCGAGGAAAGATTAGCAAAACAAGTGTTCTCTGCCAGGTTGGCAGGAAAACGACCCAGAAGAAGACCAAGGCATAGGTGGATTGATACGGAACAACATGCCTTGGACGATAGAAATATAAGATCTGATAATTTCCTAATATCCTCTTTTTAATATGATATTGCCATTGATGCCATTTCTTCATGCCCCTAATCTTTTCTCAGGATTCTCATAACTGCAGTGTCTAGTCTTTAGTCAAGTGATTTATTTCTAACCCAACTCTCAGATTCATAAGTTAAAACTGGTTTGAACACTGTCTTTTATACAGCTAATTTAGTGTTACGACTAATTTCTCTCTTATTCCATATTAATTTATTCAATTGACTTCTCACCATACCAGTTTTGCTGATTCGGTTGTCTATTTCTATATTTAATTTACCATCTTCCCTAAAAATCGTGCCTAAATAGCTGAAAAGTTTTACTTGTTCCACAGGTTCTCCATTCACAACACAGTTGACATTTTCAATGATTCTGCCTATTTTCATTGTCTTTGTCTTTTTATTGCTGACCTTCATACCATATCTATAACAGTTATTCAATTTAGTCAGAGAATCTTGCAGACTTGTAGCAGATTTATTTAAAAGAATAACATCATCCGCATAAAGCAAAGATATCATGTTTAATACCACTTTCCTTCATAACGTGATCCATATAGATAATGAATAACAGAGGGGATAATGTATATCCTTTTCTCATACCAGATTTAACATTAAACCATCCCTGTACTTACTTCAATTCTAACTGCCGACTTACAACTCAAATAAAGACTAAGTATTGCTTGATATAATGCCCCATTGACACCATATAACTTTAGTGTATTGAATAGCTTCTCTCTTGGAACCTTTTCATGTGCCTTTTCCAAATCGACAAAACTTAAATACAGATCTTTATTATATTCCCATGCTTTCTCGACTATTTGTCGTAAAGTGAAGATCTGATCCTGACAGCCTCTATCTGGCCTGAATCCAGCTAGTTCTTGACCAAGTTTTTCTTCCACAATTCTTCTCAACCGTTTCTCAAGTATACTTGCATAGATCTTACCAGGAATACTCAGTAGAGAAATACCTCTGTAATTCTCACATTCAGTTTTATTTCCCTTTTTTATATATGGGTACTATGAGAGCTCTACTCCAATCATCGGTAATTCTTCCCTCTGTCCAGGCTTTCTGAGGTATGCAGTGCAACCACTGTAAGACTCTTATACCACCATACTTCAGCATTTCTGGTTAAATATCATCTACTCCTGCTGCATTTCCAAATTTCAAGCCTTTGATGGCATTTTCTATTTCAAGTATGGATATGTATTACTGATTGCATGCCTGGTCAGTGTTTTTGACTACTGTGCTGTCACCACTGCTTGTTTCATTTAGCAGTTTTTCAAAGTAACTACTCCATACTTCAAGGATATCTTTTTTTCCTGTTTTCATGTCACCTTTATAATCTCTAACTCCTTTTACAGTACTCTTTCCTCCATTCCTAAGCTTCTTCAACAACCTCCAGAATATTTTGCCACCTTCTTGATATTTATGTTCTATATTCTTGCCAAAGTCCTCCTATTACTTTTGTTTAGCTAGTTTTATACAGTGTTTAGCATTCTTGCATTTGTCTCTGTATTCTCTAAGAACACAAGCTGACTTCTTTGCCAGGAACTTGTGATATGCTTTCTTCTTTTCCTTCACTGCCTCTTTAACTTCCTGTGTCCACCATGGAGTTCTGATTTTTCTATCCTTGCAGACAACCTCACCACATACCTCCCTGGCTGAATCAATCAGGGCTTTCTTTCAAGGCTTACCACTGAATCTCCAAGGTTTGGTTCCTGTTCTCAAACTCTTTCATTTTTTCTTCAATAATCTTTGTGTATTTTAGTCTCCAGTTCACATCTGATAGGTGCTCAATTTTCATTCGCTTTAAAACTTTCTTACATGTTATTCTTTTCAATATGAAATTCAATTTTATCCTGCTCAAGACTAAATAGTGATCACTTCCAATTTCAAAATCCTCTGTACACTCTGGTGTCCTGCATCTGGAAGAAAACATCACTATCAACAATAACATAGTCAATGAGACTTTTCTCCATGTGAATTTGTGCACATTTTTATGTTGCAACATGGTGTTAGTAATAACCAGTCCATGTCCTGAGAAGAAATCCAACAGATATTTGCCATTATTATTAGCTTTGCTCTTTTCTCCAAATTTTCCCAAAATATTTTTGTATGTCTGACAATCATTTCCTACTATGCTATTTAGATCTCCAACAAGGACCAACTTTACCTTTTTCATTGTGTCAGTTGCTTTTTCTAAAGCATCAAAAAATTCCTCCACTTCTACCTCAGTAGAAACTTCTGTGGGACAATAGGCACAAATAAGGCTCATTGTCCAGTTCCCCATTCTCATATTTGCCCACATTACTCTACTTGAGACTGACTTCCATTCAAGAAGATTAGCCTCGTATTTTGTTGTATACTATGGCTGCTACTCCTTTTCCTTGATTGTCATTGCCTGAATATAACATTTTATATTTATTGCTCAGGAAGATCTCAACAGTTTTTGTCTTTTTTGTTTCAGTCACTCTATTATGTCGATCTGGTACTTATCTAATTCCTCAGCTAGATCCATTTCTTTGCCATTCAGGTTTCTTATGTTGATAGTACCGATCTTTCACTCTGGTGATGTTGAGTTGGGGTGTGTTTTCAGATTTGTTCCAGTAGCTGATTTTTCGATGTTTGCCCTGGTTCCCTGGTGAAAACAACTGGGGCCTTGTTTAACCGGGCGACGCTCCAGCAGGCATGAAATTTTGTCATGTTGTACCATCATTTTTATTTTGTTTTAACCAATAAGAATACAATTTGGTCGGCTAAATTCAAAATTGCCAGCCCATCCTTGTTCGTTCAGTATCCAAGCAGATACCCAACAGGGTGCACCACGAGAAGGTGAGGATTGGACATTAGGTCAGAAGCCCTGGTCGGTTCTCCGCATTCCTTTAAAGGCTATGTGGAGGTCTCCTCTCAGTTATACAGCTTTGATCCTTAAGCACCCCATCAAAATATCAAACTTTGTCAAAGTAAATGGCATAATAAATAATATATTTAAGCCATCCCTAGTATAAAAGCACACTAGAATCAGACTATATAATGTCTTGTCAAAACCAACTCTACTAATATACGGAAGCGAAACATGGACAATAAAAAGGAAAGATGAAAAACGAATTCAAACAGCAGAAATGAAGTTTCTCAGAAAAATTGCTGGATATACCAAGTGGGACCATAAAACAAATGAAGAAAGTTTACAATCTATGAAAATAAATTATTATTATTATTATTATGGGTATCTCCATGGAGTCAGTAGACTCATCGAGGGAAACTCAAACTATCAAAAACAATATTTATCATATCTCTTCTTGAATTCATTTACAGATGAAGAGCTGTAAAACCAATTAATAAAACCAATTACCGTATTTGCCGGCTTATAACATGTACCCCCTTTTTTGTACACATTTTTAGGGAAAAAAACTTTATCACTGAATATAATGAATTTGCAGTATTTCAAATATAAAATAATAAGTAGGTCTACTTTCAACAAATACCTAATCTAACTAGGAAAAAGTATCCGCCTTTTAATCTTCTTCGTCAAAACCCAGAAATTCATCTCCAGAGCTAAATGACGAACGAGGCACTTGGAACGTCTTCTAAATTAGAATCTGGGTCCTCATACAACAAATTGTCCTCTGTACCATCAAGTGCATTACTAATAACACACTTCTTAAATGATTTAACCACTGTCTCGGTTTTCACAGAATCCCTCCTCCATCCATCCAGCCTTTTGCGTGAACATGTACAAACACTCCTTTAAGAAGTTTTTCTTTGGGTAGCGTCTTCCTTTTAAAAATCAATAGTGGCAGCAACTTTGTCCCATCAACACAGCAGAATAAAACAACCATGCAGTGAGTTTTTTTCGTGCCCCGAAATTTTAAAAGTAACACTCTTTGTGGCTTTGGAATCTACATAACTCTACGTAACTCGGAACAGAGAAAATTTCCAGAAACGAAAGTAATAAAAAAACTGAGTATAAGACGCACCCTGTTTTTCAGACCTATTTTGAAAGAAAAAAAAATGCATCTTATACGCCGGCAAATATGGTAATTACTACATAAGACAGTATAAAGTAAAATGGCTAGAACATTTAAATCGAATAGACAACAGCAGACTACCGAAAATATTATACAGATACAAAATAAGTGGAAAAAGAAGAATCTGAAGACCAAGAAAGAGATGGTGTATGACCGGAACAGGCCACTTGGCCTAAAATCCATGTTAGGAGGAAGAAGGGGCATTGTTTTTGATTTTTCTGTTGACATTATCATTCCATAATCATTGGCTATCTCATTTAAATCTAAAATATCTTCCTGTAAGTTATCTTCAGAATTTGAAATTATTATTTGGTCATCAGCAAAAAGGATAATGTTTAAGTTCACAGTAAGAAAAAGTTTAATACCTTGATGGAAATTTCGATTCCAATTTATTATTATTTCATTTAGGTAAATATTAAAAAGAGTTGATGAGAGGGGACATCCCTGTCGGACTCCTTGGTTTATCTCTCTCGTATATGATAGTTCATAATTTAATCTTATTTGTATTTGATTATTTTCATATATCATATGAAAATTTTTCAAAATTTATGATAGCTTTTAGAATATTATTTGGTATTTGTCTTTCTTTTAATATGCTAAATAAAAGGCTTCTTTTAACTTTGTCAAATGCTTTTTCAAAGTCAATAAATGTAATATGCGTTTCTAAATTATATTCTCTTCTTTTCTCTATTATTAATTTTAGGCAAAAGGCCTGATCTACACATGATCGTCCTTTTCTAAATCCATTCTGTACTTCTAAAATAAAGTTTTCAGAATATTTTATTAGTTTGTTATTTAAAATTTTGCTATATATTTTATAACAGGAATTTAGAATACTTAAACTCTATAATTTTTAGGGTCATCTCTACTACCTGTTTTTAAAGATGGGGGATCACAACTGCTTTTTCCCATTCTATTGATGGGTCACTTTTTGAATAGATTTTATTTTAAAATAATAGGAGTCTTGCTTTGAACCTTATTCCTACAAAGCTGTATAACTGAGAGGAGACCTTCACATAGCCTTTAAAGGAATGCAGAGAACCGACCAGGGCTTCTAACCTAATGTCCAATACTCACCTTCTCAGGATGCCCCCTGTTGGGTATCTACCTGGATACTGAACAAACGAGGATGGGATGGTAATTTGGGATTTAGCCGACCAAATTGTATTCTTATTGGTTAAACCAAAATACAAAATGATGGTACAACATGACAAAATTTCATGCCGACTGGGACGTCGCCCGGTTAAACAGCAAAAAGCCACCTACTGGAACATATCTGAAAGCACACCCCAACTCAACATCAACAGAGTTAAAGATCGGTACTATCAACATAAGAAGCCTGAATGGCAAAGAAATGGAGCTAGCTGAGGAATTAGATAAGTACCAGATCGACATAATAGGGGTGATTGAAACAAAAAACACAAAAACTAGTGAGATCTATCTGAGCAATAAATACAAAATGTTATATTCAGGAAATGATTTCAAATGGTCCAACAAATAAAACTCCAAGATTTAGGTCATGTGACCAAGGAATCCATATAATTGGACTATCTATACCACGCTGCTTCTCCTCACTCCAAGGGACTGTACCAATCATCGAGTACATAATGGAAGATGTTTTCTACCAGGTTTTGCAATCAAGAAAAGAAGGAGTAGCCATAGTATTCAATACTAAATACGAGGCTAATCTTCTTGAATGACAGACAATCTCAAGTAGAGTGATGTGGGCTAATATCAGAATGGGGAATTGGACAATGAGACTTATTTGTGCCTATGGTCCCACAGAAGGTTCTACTAAGGTAGAAGTGGAGGAATTTTTTGATGTTGACACAATGAAAAAGGAAAAGTTGGTCCTTGTTGGGGATCTAAATAGCATAGCAGGAAATGATTGTCAGACATACAAAAATATTTTGGGAAAATTTGGAGAAAAGAGCAAAGCTAATAATAATGGCAAATACCTGTTGGATTTCTGCTCAGGACATGGACTGGTTATTACTAACATCATGTTCCACATAAAAATGTAAACAAATTCACATGGAGAGAAGAAGCAAGGAATAAGAAAAGTCTCATTGACTATGTTATTGTTGATAGTGATGTTTTCTCCCTGGTGCAGGACACCAGAGTGTACAGAGGATTTGAAATTGGAAGTGATCACTATTTAGTCTTGAGCAGGATAAAAGTGAATTTCATATTGAAAAGAATAACATGTAAGAAAGTTTTAAAGCGAATAAAAGTTGAGCAGCTCTCAGATGTTAACTATAGACTAAAATACACAAAGATTATTGAAGAAAAAATGAAAGAGTTTGAGAACAGGAACCAAACCTTGGAGATTCAGTGGCAAGCCTTGAAAGAAAACCCTGATTGATTCAGCCAGGGAGGTATGTGGTGAGGTTGTCTGCAAGGATAGAAAAATCAGAACTCCATGGTGGACACAGGAAGTTAAAGAGGCAGTGAAGGAAAAGAAGAAAGCATATCAAAAGTTCCTGGCAAATAAGTCAGCTTCTGCTCTTAGAGAATACAGAGACAAATGCAAGAAAGCGAAACACTGTGTAAAAGCTAGCTAAACAAAAGTAATGGGAGGACTTTGGCAAGAACAGAGAAAATAAATATCAAGAAGGTTGTAAGATATTCTTGAGGTTGTTGAAGAAGCTTAGAAATGGAAGAAAGAGTGCTGTAAAAGGAGTTTGAGATGATAAAGGTGATATGAAAACGGAAGAAAAAGATATCCTTGAAGTATGGATTAATTACTTCGAAAAATTGCTAAATGAAACAAGCAGTGATTGCACAGTGGTAAAAAAACACTGAACATGCATACAGTCAGTAATACATATCCATACTTGAAGTAGAAAAAGCCATCAAAGGATTGAAATGTGGAAAGGCAGCAGGAATTATTATTATTGTTATTGTTGTTGTTTCCGGTGACTCCAGAGAGTCCTTAAACTCATCGAGGGAGGCCCTAAACATCATGTCCACACACCTATACGACATTCTCACAGTATCTATCATACCTTGCCTTGAACTCGCTGACCGTCATAGCACCCACAACAGACTCTGGCAGCTTATTCCACTCATTTACCACTCTAAAAGTAAAGAACCCAGCTCTAACACCCCTGCTAACAACACTCTTGCCCAGCTTCCATAGATGTCCCCTAGTTCTCCCACCACCAGTCCTGATCTCAAAATATCCTCTGAATTAATCCTATAGAATCCGTTTAGCAATTTGAATGTCTCAATCATATCTTCCCTTTTTCACCTATCAACTAGTTTCTGCAACCCACAAATCTTCAACCTGTTCTCATATGGTTCATTCCATAGACCTGCTATCATCTTAGTCACTCGCCTCTTGATCCTCTCCGCCTTCTCCCCATCAAGAAGGAACCGAGGTGACCAAATCTTCGCACAGCAGTCGAGATGAGGTCTTATCAAGGCTCGGTACAGAAGTACAATAACTTGCTTGTCTCTGCTCGTCAAGTTATTTTTCAACAACCAAGCGAGTTGATGAGCTGATTTAGCTACTTTTGCAATGTGCCCCCTAAACTTCATCTCCCTATCCACCAACACTCCCAAGTCCCTGGCCTCATCAATCTCCTGGAGTACAGTTCCACCAATGTGGTATACTGCTGCTAATCTTTTCACCCTAAAATGCATAACCTTACATTTTGTGACATTAAATTGGCATCCATTCTCCTTAGCCCAGAACTCCAATCTATCCAAGTCATCCTGCAAGATTTTGACATCTTCTGCATTCACTATCGCCCTACCCAACTTTGCATCATCAACGAACAAATGAACTGTTCCACTTAGATTCTTCCCTATATCGTTAATGAATAGATTGAACAGCAGTGGTCAAGAACAGAACCCTGCAGCACACCACTAGTCACAGGCCATCTTTTGGACTCTACTCCTGAATAAACTACTCTTTGATATCTCTCCATCAACCTCCCACCTATCCATCTCACCAACCCTATATCCATTCCCATATGCTGTAGTTTACGGGTTAGAATTCCATGTGGTATCCTGTGAAACGCCTTTGCCATGTTCAGCAGTATCACTGTAAACCCATTACCCTTATCCAGTTCAGCCGTCACCTTGTTATAAAACTTGAGCAAGTTACTGAGGCATGATCTACCATTCACAAAGCCATGCTGTCCCCTGTACAGCATCTCATTTTCATCAATTCATTCCTGTATTTTTCCCTTGCCTACTTTCTCCAAGACCTTGACAACGACTCCTGATATGCTGATCGGTCGGTAATTTGCAACCGTAGTCTTGGATCCTCCTTTATGCAGTGAAACTATTTTCCCCTCTTTCCACACCTTCGGGACTAAACCAGACCCGAGACACAGATTAAACAACATGGTCAAGGGCACTGATAATTCTTTAGCCGCTTCACGCAAGACCCGTGCCGGTATACCATCCAATCCCACAGATGTATTCACATTAAGGTTCTGTAATACTATTCACCTCCACTTCATTCATTACAATTCCTGGGTAAACTAATGGTTCCTTCATTTTTTCAATGTCACCACCTGGATGATATACTTTTGCGAAGTGTGCGCTCAGTAACTCCACTATATCGACTGATTCAGTGACCTCCTCACCATCGTCATTCCTTAAAATCATTTTGCCATGTACAGTTCTTTTTCTTGCTTGCGGCATATTGAAAGAACTGTTTGGGATTCTCTTTTGCTTGCATAGTTAGTTCCCTTTCATAATCTGCTTTTGCTTTTTTTTACCACACTCGTTATCCTTCTGGCCTGCATTTATACCGTTCGTGTGCCTGCATGTCACCCCTTTCTTTAAATTCCCTTCACAGTTGTTTCTTTTTTTGCAGATCAAGCTTAATGGTGTTATTCTTCCATTTAACCCCTACTTGTTTTACTATTTGGACCCTAGGTATACAATCAGCCATAACCTCCTTTAAATGCTCCTTGACCACTTCCCATGCTCTATCGATGTCCAGCTCTTGCAGTTGTACATGCTGGCACTGATCCAAGCAATCGCCTAAGCTTGTCATACTTGCCAGCATGGTAATTCCACATATACCCTGTCTTAATCGAAAATTCCACACCTTTAGCCACCTCCCAGGCCAAGACCTTATGATCACTCTCACCAATAGGTGGCAACATGGTCATATTCATTACAGTCAAATTCTGAGATGCTATTACCAGATCAAGCACTCTCACACCCTAGTATTTTCAATTACATGCTGTCTCATATAGTTATCCCTTAATAATTGGAATAAAATCCATTTCCTTCCTCACATGTGTCCTCTCCTCCTTCCAATCAATGTTACCATAGTTGAAATACCCCATAATAATTACCCTCCTTCCACTCATTTCATCAATTTGTTTATGCATACTATCTCCACCATCTATTCCATCACCTGGTCTATAGCAACACCCAACTGTATATTTTATTCTGCCAGTCTCTATCTCACACCAAATAGCCTCAAATGAGCTCGTTTCACTATCCTGCGATACAACTTCAATTCT
Organism: Typopeltis vanoorti; assembly: GCF_054136105.1. Classification (NCBI taxonomy): domain Eukaryota; kingdom Metazoa; phylum Arthropoda; class Arachnida; order Uropygi; family Thelyphonidae; genus Typopeltis; species Typopeltis vanoorti. Next base: position 29,202,660 of record NC_143553.1, read on the forward strand.
CCTTGGCTGCAGTTCATCAGCTATCATCAATAACACCCCTCCCCCCCCCCCATTTTATTCTCTCTGTCCCTCCTAAACACACTATAACCTACACATTCTATCCCACTAACTATATCATCTTCCGTCAGCCATGTTTCACTAATGCCAATAACCTGTGGCCAGGAAGAGCCAATCAAGGCCAAAAATTCTTCCTTCTTGTTCCTAATACACCTGGCATTAGTATACATGAAATGCAGTGATCCCTATGTCCCACCCCTATCTTGATGTGTTATTCTAAATGACCCATTCTCATTTATTGTCCTTAGTGCTGGCTCGGGTACATTATATATATTCAACTGTCTCACTGATGTCTGCATATCCACTCCCCACCCCCTCCTTGGTAGTTCTAGTTTCCCTGGTTCTGCACATCCATTTTCACTTCATTCAGCAACATTTTTTCAGTCTCCACACACCAAGTCCATTCAAATGCAGGCCATCCATCTTGTATAAATCCTTTCGTCCATCAAACTCATTCCACACGTCCACGAATTCCACACCACACTGTCTGCATAACCTGCGCATAATGTCATTTGCGATTATGGCCCTCCTTCTAAACTCCTCTCTGTCATACCGCGGCAACAGACTCACCATTCTAACTCTGTCACTCTTTTCTTTCGCTACCTTTAACAATACTTTCAAGTCCTCTCTCATAAAAAAATTATCACCTTTCAATTCATTCGTACCTGCTACAACTATTAATTCTTTCACCCTCTGTTTTTGCACTCTAATACTCTCACTTATATCCTTAAATTTCGCACCCAGTAAGTACAATTTAGTTACACTCCCATCTATCACTCCTCTTAATTATGAGTCACCACACAACACTCTTTCCTTCATTTCAGAAACTCTCCCACTCTTACGCTGCTTATTTACGTTAGCCGAATCACTCTGGAAAGAGTTTTGCAGGTGCTCTAATTGCCGCTGTGCATTTTGTATCACTGCGCGCAACCTAGCGATCTCACTTCCTACAAATAATTCCTCAATTTCTCCAGCATTTCTGGTCGATTAGATGATATTCGACCAGAAATGCTGAAGTATGGTGGTATAAAAGTCTAACAGGGGCTGCACAGCATAGTTCAGAATGCTTGGACAGAGGGACGAATTCCCGATGTTTGGAGCAGAGCTCTAATAGTACCCATATATAAAAAGGGAAATAAAACTGAATATGAGAATTACAGAGGTATTTCCCTACTGAGTGTTCCTGGCAAGATCTATGCAAGTATACTTGAGAAACGGTTGAGAAGGATTGTGGAAGAAAAGCTTGGTGAAGAACAAGCTGGATTCAGGCCAAATAGAGGCTGTCAGGATCAGATCTTCACTTTACGACAAATTTTTAAGAAAGCATGGGAATATAACAAAGATTGTATTTGAGTTTTGCCGATCTGGAAAAGGCATATGACAAGGTGCCAAGAGAGAAGCTATTCAATACGCTACAGTTATATGGTGTCAATGGGGCATTATATCAAGCAATACTTAGTCTTTATTTGAGTTGTAAGTCAGCAGTTAGAATTGAAGGAAGTACAGGAAGATGGTTTAATGTTAAATCTGGTGTGAGACAAGGATATACATTATCCCCTCTGTTATTCATTATCTATATGGATCACATTATGAAGTAAAGTGGTATTAAACATGATACCAGAATTGCAGATGTTAATATCAGCTCTTTGCTTTATGCAGACGATGTTATACTTCTAAATAAATCCACTACAAGTTTGCAAGATTCCCTGACTAAATTGAATAACTGTTGTAATAGATACGGTATGAAGGTCGGCATTAAAAAGACAAAGACAATGAAAATAGGTAGAATTGTTGAAAATGGCAACTGTGTTGTGAACGGGGAACCTGTGGAACAAGTTAAACATTTCAGCTACTTAGGCACGATTTTTACTGAAGATGGTAAATTAAATATGGAAATAGACAACAGAGTTAACAAACCTGGTATGGTAGGAAGTCAACTGAATAAATTCATATGGAATAAAAGTGAAATTAGTCGGAACACTAAATTAGCTGTATACAAGACAGTGTTCAAACCAGTTTTAACTTATGGATCTGAGAGCTGGGTCAGAAGTAAAACACTTGACCAAAGACTAGAGACTGCAGATATGAGAGTCCTGAGAAAGACTAGGGGCATGAACAGATGGCATCAATGAAAATATCATATTAAAAATGAGGATATTAGGAAAGAACTTGACTTTGTGAGCATCCAGGAATGCGTTAGCAGAGCTAATCTCAGATGGTATGGTCACTTAAGCAGAATGGGCGAGGAAAGATTAGCAAAACCAGTGTTCTCTGCCAGGTTGGAAGGAAAATGACCAAGATATAGGTGAATTGATACAGTACAAAGTGCCTTAGATGATAGAAATATAAGATCTGATAATGTTGGAATCTTGACAAGTAACAGACTGATTTGGAGGAAAATTGTAGATAGGAATTTAGTAATGATGTAAATTTTCCATGTAGTACTATCATATCCTGTACATGTCAGGAATTTGATGATGGTGATAATTCTGGACCTAACTTATCTTCTCTGGGTGATTTTCCATTTGTTTATTGCAGGCTGATTTCTAATTCTTATTTAGTTATTTCCTTTTCATTAAATGTTTACCAGTTATCTTTTTTAAAATATTTATCTGTCCACAATTCTGTAGAGAAATTTAGAAATTCTTCTAATTTCAACTTGGTGTTTAATTTTACGTTTTAGTATCTGTACTTAAATGTTTCAAAATCTTATACACACATTGGGTCTTATTTTAGATAAATCATGTTCTAAATTAGAAACAAATTTGTTCCATGATTCTCTATGTCTTTTTCTGATTTCTTGCCAGCTATGGCTCTTATTCTTTTATATTCTATTTCATAACCAAAAATTTTATATTACAACAGGTCTACCAGCTTCTCACGTCACATCTTTTATTTTTCAACATTACCTTTATATTTTCTACACTGATGACCCAGAAGTAATCTGTGGTGAAAATAGTTTGTGTCTTCTTATCTTATTTATTGCTGTGTATTTCAATTTTTACAATGTACTAACCCCCTTCCTCGTTATTGACTATTTTGGTGAAAGGTTCTTGATTTCATGCTCCATGGTAATACAGCAAGGGCAACCTCTTAGCAAACGTCTGGAACACATTCCATTGATTTGAAACACTGTCTAGAGCCTGGACACAATGCTATATGAGATTTAAAACTCTGGAAATATTAGTAATTCTGCAGCCTTCAAGCTTTCCAATAATTCTTCCCTGCAAAAAATCATCTAGTGATATCTTTGAGACATTACAAGACATCTCAGGTCTGCAATTTATTCCTACAGAAAAAGAGCTTCCTTCAAACACAATTGGCTTCACATGGCCTTTGAATGTATACCCATTTTCTACTTGAAATCATCAGTTATACAAATTGACACAAGCTGGTTCGTCTGATTTTTGTGGGTTGTAATCATCAGAAATAGTGTTCGTCCTTAGGTTTTGAACAGCCATGTATAAAAAAATAAAAAAAATCATCTAACGCCTATGTTGTTCCTGTATAGGGAGTAGGCGTGGCCGTTTACCCTATCTAACGTTTGGAGACTGAATGGGCAGTTTAATCTCCACTGGTAGCCAATCAGAGAGATAGCTGATCCAAGGCTATCACTGATTCACTGGTACACAGTGAAGAAGGTGGCAAGCTAGTGCCGCCATCTCGTGGTCTCTAACCCTAACACAATATTTTTAATGTCTGAAAATAGTGTGGGTTCTACGGTCAATTTTCTTGAGTTTACGGGATGAAAAACCCGAGTTTCCGGGAGAAAAAACCCGCTAGCCCGTGCCAGAGATCGACTAACTCGGAACCGGCCGAAAAAAGGCTTAGAAAAATTTCCTCTAGTCGGCGACTATATTTGAACCACCAAATCCTTTCTAGGTGCGGTCATGCGCTGTAGAGTGCAAACACCACTTCTACTGAGCTACACAGGCTCCACCACAGCCATGTATTTAAATAATAATTAAATATAATTATTATTTTGCAATAATTTAACCCAATAATGATAGAATGCAAAATTGCTAAGAAAGATAAAATACAAGTATTTTTTAAATAATATTACTATATCTTCTTGCTTGGTCTTCTCGTATCTGAAGACTTGTGACCCTAGCCACAATGTCTCTCCATTTCTTTCTTTCTGTTTTTTGTTGCAACAGTGGCCAACTCCAAAGTAAGTCCAGTGATCTTTTTAATCTGGTCCAACTATCTTGGTCCCCCCCCGCTGTGCTGCCTCACTATGGGGGGGGGGGCAAAGCACATCGGGAGTATCATTACTCCTGGTAGGGCATCTCAAGGAGTGAAGGCCATCCCACTATGCCCAGTTAAATGCTAGCAGGTGAAGACAGAAGAGGAGATTGGCACCATCTGTCTTAATTTACTGCCCATTAGACATTCATGGCGAAAAGATTATTTAACACGGCACACCATGCCAGCTCAGACGTCGCTCGGTTCAACAAGGTCCGCATTGCCATTTGGTAACAGCTCCAGGGGTGGCAATGAGAAGTTAGCGATTGGCACTACCACCACCACTATCACTGACAAAAATAACAAAAGAACTGAATTCAGATTCAGACTCTGCAACCATTTAATGACCGGAACTTGGAATATTAGGACTCTACTACAATCAGGTCAACTCAAATTACTACAGCACGAATTAAAAGATATGAATGGGCTGTTATGGGACTTTGTGAAATTCGATGGCCCAAAACAGAAGAGCTAACAACAGATGAAGGACATTTGCTTCTTTACTCTGGATGTGACTGCAGCAGAAAAGAAGGTGTCAGGTTTTTGATACACAAATCATCACGAAATTCTGTCATGGAATTCAATCCTATCAATAGCAGAATTGTTCTAGTCTGCCTAAGAGGAAAACCACTCAATATCACCATCATACAGGTCTATGCCCTAACCAGGGCACGAGGACTCCAAAGTAGAGGAGTTTTATAGTCAACTTAATGCAACAATCACTGGAACGAATAGAAAAGATCTTTTGATTGTTTAGGGCAACTGGAATACCAAAATTGGAACAGACATCGGTAAGGATTTTCTCCCATTTGTCAGACCATATGCTATGGGAAGACAAATGAAAGAGGTTTTGAATTGATCAATTTTGCCTCACAAAATGAACTCACCATTACTAACACTCTATTTCCACATAAATCCAGGGGAAGTGCATATCCATCTTCCAGAAGATGGACATGGACTTCCCCTGATGGTAAAACACACAACCAAATTGACTTTATCCTTGTAAGCAGAAAATTTAAAAACTTCATCAACCTCAAAAGAACCAGATCATTTCCTGGAGCTGACATTGGCAGTGACCACAATATGGTCATCACAACTGTGAATACGAAAATGAGGGAAATATTATCTACAAAATCAACTCGTAAAAGATAAAAGATAATCAAGACCAAGAAACTATCTTGGTCTTGGATGGCCTCTTTTTTCTTGGTCTTTCCACTTTGCCCTGAATAATAAGTTTTTCCACAATGTCATTTTCACATCTTGAAATGTGACCAAAATATATGAGAATTCTTTCATTTACAATGTCATAGTCTGCCTCTTGATTTTTATTTGACTTATTATACATTCATTAGACCTTTTGTCCATTAATTAGTCCACAAATATTTTCTGCAACTGCACCATTGCTGCCATCAGCATGGTAATTCTTCTTTTAATTTCTGGTTGACAACTACTCTTGGTGTTTATTAGAACTCCAAGGTAAATGAATTCATCCACCTTTACGAAGTCAATGTTATGGATGAAATTGTCATTTTCATCTATGGGCATGTATTTTGTTTTATAATGTTTAATTCTTAAACCATATTTCAGGCTTTCCCATTCAACTTCTTTAATCAGTGGCTCAAGTTCTGTTGCTGGCAATAAGAACGGTATCGTCAGCATATCTAAGATTGTATAGATCAGGAAAGAGTATGCATCGTTTTCTCACACCTTTCTTGATGTTGAACTTTTAAATGTTTTTCCATCTATCTTCATCGCAGCCTGATTCATCTCATTGAGTTGTTTTAAAAGGTGTGTCAAGTGTTCTGGGATGCCCATTTTACTTAGTATTTTCCACAGGTCCTCCCACCTGACAGTCAAATGCTTTAGCATAATCAATGAAACACATATACAAGAGTATATTAAATTCTTGAGCATTTTAAACCAAGTGCCTTAGATTAGAATGATTTCTAGTTCCACATCCTTTTCTAAAACTTGCCTGTTCTGCAGGAAGTTGTTGCTAACGCCTTGTTATTCCCTTATAGGGAGTAGGCAAGGCCATTTTAGCCCTATCTAACTTTTGGAGACTGAGTGGGCAGTTCAATCTCCACTGGTAGCCAATCAGAGATAGCTAGTCCAAGGCTATCACTAATTAATCTGTATGCAGTAAAGAAGGCGGATAGCAAGTGCTGCCAGCTCATGGTCCCTAACACAATATTTTAATGTCTGAAATAGGGTGGGTTCTATTGTTGATTTTCCAGAGTTTATGGGAGAAAAAATCCGCTTGCCTGTGCCAGAGATCGACTAACTCGGGAACCAGTCTAAAAAAGACTCAGTAAATGTTCCTCTAGTCAGTGAAACTTGAACTCCAGATCTACTGTTGGGCCGTTTAGCGATAAGGAGTGCAACCACCACTTCCACTGAGCTACACGGGCTCTTGTTATGGTTCTATAATTATTGCATTTGTTAACAATTCCTTTTTTCTGTGTACTGGGATAAAAATGGATCTCACCGATTTTCCTGTCTCCCAAATTTTATTACAAATTTTTCTGATGATTTCAATTCCCATGGGTTCTAGACATGCAAGAAGTTTACTTAGTATTTGGTCGTAGCCTGGAGTTTTCCCTTTTCTAAGTTTTTTTAGAGCTTCTTCAACCTTTTCTTTTAAAATGCAAGGTCCCTTACGGAAGTCTCTGGTGTTTTCTTCCTTGAATGACACTGAATTATCTTTGTATAGATTTCATCAGTAAGAATACAATTGTTGACATCAGCTATAATTGATCTCTGGTTCAATTATGTTGAGCAACATCTGGAAGTTGCTGCTCAACATAATATTTTTTCAGTATTTTGGTATTTTTTAAATAATATTACTATACATTTGATAATACAAATACTATATAACTTTAACTATATAATTATATTTAATATAACTATATAACTATATTTAATATATAAATTATAAGTTTAATATGACTTTAAGAAATAACTAATTTAGATTTAACATTAGTCCAGAGTAGACTGACTTATGCACAGTAGACCCCCAAACTGACTTCTTCGTATCATGTGCAGTAATTGGGAATGTCCCTTGGAGATAAATACAGACTTCTGCACATCGTGCACAGTAAATCTAAAATCATTTTTTGTACATCATGCAGAGTAGAACCAAAACCACTTCTGCTTGCAGCAGTCCCATACCAAATAGTCCCAAATCAAAAGCATTATGCACATTCCACAGTATTCCCAAAACCAACCAACTTCTGCACGTTGTGTTCGGTAGTCCCAAAACCATCTTCTGCACATCTTGCACAGTAGACCAAAAACCAACTTCTGCACATCATGCACAGTATAACTAGAACTGCCTTCTGCAAATCATGTGCAGAAGGCAGTTCAAATCATTATGAAATCCTTCATAATGATTATAATCTAAACTAAAGAGGAAATCAGTAACCGTAATAAAGGGAATAAATTTCTGGAATCTTTGAGAAATAATTATCTCAAGAAGGATATAACAGAGGAATCAAGGGAATCAATAATCTTGGACTAGATAACGGCATTTAAAAATGCCACTCAAAAGGAAGTGTCAGTTTTACCTCCAGTAGTAGAGACTGATTGTGCTCTTTAACTGGGAGATGGCATAGAAGTCTTGGGCAGAAAGTATATAAATGGAATTAAATATAAATATGAGTGTATGCAGAATTAACCACAAAACCTAATTTCTTACCTTATTTGCTCTAAAATGTGTGAGATCTGATATGCAGTATTCTTTAAATAATTTGTCATAATATTTCTTTGCAAGCTTCTGCTCCCTAATAATAAAAAAAAAGTTTTCATAAATTCGTAATAATTTTTATTAAGTGATTATAATAATTTTAACTGGTTATAATTGATATTTAAAAACAGTTTGAGCATTCAATGTTAATCATAAAAAATTATCTGTATTCAAACTTTTATTGAAAAATACTTCTCAGTATGATAAAATTATTATTATGGGATACCTCCAAGGACTTGTCATGGGAAGACCCTCTGCTCCATTATTTCATCCTCTAACTACACATTAGTTTTTGTTCATTATTACTACAATAATTCTATTGAAGAAGACATGTCACTGTGAAAATCTACAAACCAATACAACAGGAGAAATAATATTTAAATGTATCAATGAATTTATGACGACTCTTGGAATAAGTTGGAAGAAATGTGTTGATGTATGCAGCGGTGGTGCAAAGTCAATGATAGAACCTGTGAAAGGGACAGTAACACAAATTAAAATGTTGCTAAAATGTATAAAAGTAGTCACTGTGTTCTTCATACACATGCATGGTTTGCTCAAAATATTCATTCATTTCTAAAATGTATTGTAGATGAAGCATGAAAATTATTAACTTTGTGAAAACATGACCGTTAAAACCAAGATTATTCAAAATTATATAGGAAGATATCTGCAGCCAACATACATCTTTGCTGGTATATGCTGAAATGAGATGGCTGACACGTGGCAGAGTTCTTATCAGATTGTTTGAATTATGAAAAGAGCTCGCTATAGTCTAAATTGTCAAGATTCCAAAAATTTTTATCAAAGTGAAAAGGGTCCCGATTAAAATAATTTTAGAACAGCTGCTCTATTAGCAGATCGCTTTAGAAACGTTTTTGGTTGAGTCGAATTACTTATCTAGCAGATATATTCACAAAATTGAATGATGTTTCTCTCTTCCTTCAAGGAAAAATTGTAAATATTTTCAACACAAAAGATAAATTACGATCATTATTATGAAAGTTACAATACTGGATCATGGACCCTTCAATATTAAAGAAAAACCAGAGGAACTATTTACTTTAGAATATGAAAATCTCATCAATCTGACATCAAATAGGCAAATAAAAGTTCAATTTAATGAAGTTTTATTAAACGAGTTGTGGTGTTCCTTAAAAGATACTAAACAGCAATTTGCTGTTTAGTATCACACATTTGTGTGAAAGTAGATTTTCACTCTACACTGTGACAAAAACAAAATATTGAAGTAAGTTGAATGCCATTCCTGATATTAGAATTTAGGTGTTCACAATTAAACCAAATTTTGAAAGAATATTGAACATTGATAGCGTTCAGATATCAAACACAACTCATTGCAGAGCTACATTATGCAATGTCTATCATCCAGCTTCTTAGGTTATCATTGCAAGAAAAGAAGTTTAATCCTACACATTAATTGCCAGCTTGAATTAATAATATTTGCTATTACATCATGAATATTTCTTAGTATTTTCAATAAATTATTTTTGATTTCTTGTTTTATTTATAATTAGTAAAGATTGTCAGGGTTCCAAAATTTTTTACCAACATAAAAAGGGTTGCGCGATTAAAATAAGTTGGGAACTGCTGCTCTACAGCATACATCAAGAATAAAATGAAATTTAAAAAATAAAAAAAAATTGCCATATATAATTGTTAAATGTATGGTGAACACAGTGCTCAGATATCAATGACTCATTGTGAAGCTACATTATGCAATGTCTATCATAGCCAGGTTCCAAGCTTCTCAGGTAGTCAATGCAAGCAGACCAAAGTTGATTTAAAATGAGACTGATTTTTTCTACACTGTGTTGGACAATATCATTTCAGAAGCTCCTTTTTGAATTTCTGTTAAATTCAATATAGGGCACAATGCTTTTGGTGATTGTTGAATGGTTTGATGATTATGTTATTTTTTTATATATTTTGTATATTCCCTCTTTTTTTATATATATAGTATATTAACTATTTAGTCTACCGGCTGCGCCTTTGTTAATAATTATACTATATACTTATGAGGTGATTTATTATATAAATCTCTTTTACTAATAATTATTTTTATTTTGACTCCGAGTGTCCCTATATGTTATTGTATTGCACAAAAGTTCACTCCAATTGGTGCAATGACTTTAACTATCTCTTTCAGAATCCAACTAATCATTGACTCAAAACCAAGTACAAAATAAACACATTTAATAAAACTAAAACAATATATATACACTTCTAGCAATAATACACAACTATAACTACAGATTATATGGATCCAAGGCCTTATTTAAAAATATAAACTTACTCTTAAGACTAAACACTTTTTCTTTCACAATCACAAAAAAAATGTTCGTAGTCTTTTTCTCTTTCTGTTAAGGCTCTTTTCCAGAAGTTATACAGCTCTGTACTTCATTTTCAGGATCCTTTTCATCAATCAATGTAACACACATAAAAGTCTTCTTGACTAAATCTTGTTTCCTTTTAGTAGCAATACTCATCAGATCAGGCATCCTTAATACCTATAAATCTTCTTAATCAATATATTTTCTAAACATTCACTTTCAAGCATCCTTAATACTTATAGAACTTCTTTATCAATATTTTCTCTAAGAAAAACATTCACTTTAGAATGTAAGCAACAAGTTCTTCTTTCATTCACAATACTAAATGACAGTCTTAACTTTTTCCACTTTAAAAAAAACTTACAGTTTCAAGATTTCCTTTTATTCATTATTTATTCCTCCTTGAAACCTATTATTTCCACTATTCCTTTTTCGGAATACACTATAAAATTTCTTCCGACTGCCACACACAAAAAAAATCAAGTTCCTTCCAACTTGAATATTTACCGGCAAGTGTTCTAAAAAACTTCCGAACGCTCTCTTGTTTTCAACTGTTACTTGGATACGCAACGCTTTCCTTGTCAGCTGTCAATCACACATCAAATCCTCTCCGGGAGCATGCGCACTCCACAAAAGTCAGAAACTACGCACTGCAATAAAATGGCTGACTCACTGTATCCATTAGCGCTAAGAGAAAGTCTTTCACAAAACACAAAATTCAACATTTTTAAACCACAACAAACTTTCTTAGAAGTAACACAAATATTCAGTTTAGTAAGTACATCAAATTTTTTTACTTCTTTACATGTTACTTCTAATATAACATTTTCATAACGAGCACATCACAAGTGCAGACACTGCGCGTATGAAAACAAAACTAACAAGCATAATTAATACGTAAAAATATTCAGAATTTTTGTTTGATGATTATTTGGTGAATATTACTGGTGATGTAAGGTAAAGTATAACTGTTGTTAAGGATCAGGAGAATGGTACTGAAGAGACTGAAATGCTTGACAGTGGAAACAGTAGTCACGTGAGTGAATGGAATGAAAGTGGAAGAAGGAAATGGGGGGGAGAGCCCGAGTGGATAGGGAGACAGCACGGGGAGAGTGGATGACAGGAACAGTAGTGAGTGTATGTATGTATGTATGGGGATTATCAGCATAGAAATGGAATAGATCACGATGTGAGTGGGGTAGTTGAGACCCAGCAGATATGTGTGGTAAGCGGTAATAAAGGGTAATTGGGAGAAAGAACAGGTGTGGTGGGAAAATCACAACCAATAAATGGCTCAGGTTGGACAGGTTATAGAATTAAAAGTGAACTGCTGTTTGTTTACAAATGCCAGGAGTATCAGAAATAAGGGAGACGAATTTATTTCACCGATTGAGCTGGTTTGCCCTTAAAATCATTGGAATAAGTGAAACATGGTTGAATGAAGATGAAATCCTAATGGGAATAGAAATGGAAGGATACAGAGTTTTTTTTTTTTTTTTTTGGAAGGATAGGAAGGACAAGAAAGAAGGAGGAATGCTGCTGATGATAGCAGGGGAATTATATCCACATAAGGTAGACATGAAAGAGCAAAATATTAGCAATGGATTTGAAAGGGTAATTATTAAGGGTGATATTTAATTATGGTGATATAGATTGGAATGAAGAGATAGCATTTGGGAAAAAGGAAAATGAATTTCTCAAGTTCTTGAGAGACAACTATCTCAGGCTGTATGTAAATGAGGGCACATGAGGATCGAGAGTTATAGATCTGATCATTTTATCATCAGAGGATATAATTGTGAGTGGGGTTTTGCACCTCCCTCCAGATGGTGAGAGTTATCATTAAGTGATCACTTGTGGCTAGCTACATGAAGACTTCTGTGAGCAAAGGATATATGTGGAAGTACAACGCTGGTGATTATGACAAGCTTAGGAGACAGCTTGGAGCTATAGCATGGAATGAGAAGTTGAACAGTAAGGAAATAAACGCTACTTGGGAACTGACAAAGAAATATATAACAGCATCAATGTGTGAATGTATTCTAAAGGTCAAAATGCTGAATAAAGTCACGTAAAAGGGATGACTGAGGGAAATCAAGCATGAAATCTGGAAGACACTTTGGAGACAACACAAGATGAATGATGTTACCATCATTCATCTTTGTGCTGTCTCCAAAGTTGCATGAAGAATATAAAGAGCAGGCTAGGAGATTGACTAGTTGGTAAGGACAAAAAAAGTATGAGCAGAAATAAGCAAATCAGGCGAAGGATAACCCATAAGAGTTTTTTCGATATGTGACAAGTAGAAGGAAGAATGATTATTATTATTAGGTGACACCGCCAAGGAATTCAAAGACTCATCGAAGGAGGGCACCTAAGCTACAACTCTCCGTCTCCACCACTGGAATCCACCAACTGCAGCGAACTGCACCATCTACTGCCCATCACCACCACTAGTATTTTCATAGACAATCACAAACATCCAAGCCCACGGCAGGATTCGAACCTGCAGCCTTTTTTGCTGGAGAGCGAATACACTAATCACTCAGCCAACCGGGCTGGCTATTATGGTAAGATGCTGTTTAATGGATGAAAGTGGGAGACTGGTAACTGCTGCAGAGAACACAGTTGAGATATTCAGTGGGAAGTTCATCAGAGTATTCCATCCTCAGTATGAAATCAGATAGAGAATGAAATGAGAGAAGACTTACTGGAGAGTAAGCAAGAGATATATGAAGATGTAGAAAGTTTTTTAATTTGGGTATATTATGTATTCAAGATACCAAGAAATTTTATATAAATTTGGTTTTAATCCTATTTCCCAAGTAAGCAAACAGACAAGAAAGTCAAGTTTGCACCTGCAAGTAGTGCAAGTCCAAGGCAACTCATGGTAGTGCCAGTCAAGGCAACTTGTGATAAAGGTGGATAAAGTTCTGATACTAAGAAAAGTGATCAGATCTTTATCCACCTTTACCACGAGTTGCCTTCACAGGCACTACCATGAGTTGCCTTGGACTCAGACTACCTGCGGGTGCAAACTTGACTTTCTTGTCTGTTTGCTTACTTGGGAAATAGGATTAAAATCAAGTTTATATAAAATTACTTGGTATCTAATATGAGGAGTTTCAGTAAGTCAGATGCCAATAATGCAATAGCATTTGATGACACATCACCACATATCATGAGGGAATGTTCCAAGGAGTTCCAATCAGCCTTGGCCTAACTGTTTAATGAGAGTTTTGCAACAGCACAAGTCCCAAAGGGGTGAAAGGAAGGCAAAATTGTTCCACTTCACAACTGTGGTAATAAAGATAAGGCAAGAAATTACAGGCTGATCTCTATAACTGAAGTTATAGTCACAGTTGGAGAGGTTGATGAGATATATAGGATACAAAAGTGGGTTGAGAACAGTGGTATTCTTTGCGCTTATCAGCATAGGTTTGTTAATGAGAGGTCATATTTTACAAACCTGCTTATGTATTATAACAAGGTGACAAATATATTGGACAAAGGAGATGCATATACAGTGGTAAACTTAGACTTTGAAACACCTTTTGATAGATTGCCACACTATGAATTGGGCACTAAATCGAAGCAGATTGGATTGAACTACTGAGTTGAATAGGTGAATGGCTATCAGACAGGTATCAGGAAGTTGTGTGGGGAGGGGGCACTATCTTGAAAGAGAAAAGTCATGAGTGGTGTGTTGCAAGAGTCAGTTTTGAGACCTTTGTTATTTAATTTGTATATTAATGATATTGGGATCGGTTCAACTGGTGATATACAACTGTTTGCAGATGATGGAACTGGGGAGAGTAATGAGAAATCAGCCAGACAGCATGGCTTTACAGGAGGACTTGAATAGATTGCGAGTGGGCAACAGTATGGAACTGTCAATTTAATGTTGTCAAGTGTAACATTCTGAAATCGGGTAGGTAACAACAGGATGCAATGTATACAATTTGTGTGGAAATTATGGAGGAAATTGGGGAGATAAAGACCTCGGAGTGATGGTGGTGGATAAGGATCTGAAGTTCAGAAGTCACGCTCTACAAGTTGTGAACACATTATCAGATTTGGTTCCCTGGTTTTCATGGTGATGAGGATGTGTTGGACTGGATAAAATTCATAACTGGCCTTTGGGATGTGGGATATGAGGAGAGATTGAGGGAATGCAGTTTACAAAGCCTTGTGAATAGGGGGAAGAGAGGGGATATGATTGAGACAATTAAGTTGGTAAAGGGCTGTGACCAGGTTAGTGCGAAAGAAATTTTTTGTAAAATGGAGGAAGGGGACAGCACAAGGGGACAAACCTGGAAGGTGTATAAGGAGGGTGTAAGAATGGGTATAAGGATTAGGTTCTTTGCAAGTGGAATGTTTTGCATGACACTGTAGTGAATGCAGATACACTGAATGAGTCAAAAGCATTGTTTAATAGGATTGGTGTGTGCCCTCCTGCAGTAAGTCTTTGGACTCCATGGAGGCCTGGTTTTAATAATAATAATTATTATTATTATTAATATTATGCGACTCCTCCAAGGACTCATTGCAGGAAGGCACTCCACTCCACACATCTGTCTACCCTACTACTTAATTCTCATAGGAGATACTACGTACAACTATTATCATCATTGCCATCTACTAACCATCATCACCAACATCAGCATTTTTGTCTCTAAATTGCATTTTTTCTAAAGGTCGATTTGCCTGTATGTAGGATGAAAAACAGATTCAAGGAGAAAAAACCCTGCTACCTCTGTATGAAATTGGCTAACTCACCTTCAAATGAAAAAGTTTCTTTAAAGATTCCTCTCAAAAATAATAAAGAAACTGTACCTACATAATCTGCAGTTTGTTATATAATTGTCAAAACTTCACACCATCATGTTTCACACCTTCAGGATGATGGTGTGAAGCAAGTAAATATCTTCAAATGTTGAATTTTTCTTCTGCATACAGCTAAAGATGGTAGCACCTACAGATGCTTATATGACTACTCCACATGGTGTACTCATAATAAGACAAATGATTTAACAAAGATCCTTGTAATATTGACCTAAGGATATCAAAGATCAAATGATGCCTAAACATGAAGTCATTCCACAGATATACATTGTATCTAAAATTCATAAGGAAGTTATCCCATTAATGTAGGAGATACTATCTATCCAATATTTAGCAAAAATACCAACTCCACACGTAGGAAAAATCTTTTCTTGATGAAAAAGAGTTTAATAGTTTCAAAAAGTTCTAGCTAGTGACCCTTCCCATAATGCATAGCAATAGACATCTGAAAGGAAGTTGGATATTGAGACAACTGATGCAAAGTTAACAGCCTTCATATACAAGTAACCTAGTCGTGAGGATACTTCACAAACAAACTTCATATGCTTACACTTGGATAATGAATTAAATGAATATAATTTCTTGGCAGGTATAATTGATAATGGTGTTGTAAAAATAATCATAATTTAAAATTCTGAATATTTTTATGTATTGTTTATGTTAGATATTTATTAGTTTTAGTTTCATAACACACATTGTCGGCACTTGCGATATGCCCATTATTGAAATTGTTTTGTCAAAGTGATATGTAAAGCATTTAAAAAAATTTATGTACTTACTGGATTTGATATTTGTATTACTTACAGGATCTTTTATTGGTACACAATAAATAACGGAAAAAACTCGCGTAGAAAGATTATTTATTAGTATAATTTTCGCCTGTGTATCACAGGCATCTTCAGTACATTAAGCTCAAAATTAAACACTAACTGACAATTCCAAAAAGCGCCACCTAAGCAGCTGGTGTAAGATAACTAAAAAGGTAAATAAATAACGGAAAAAACTCACGTAGAAAGATTATTTATTACTACGTGAGTTTTTTCCGTTATTTATTGTGTACCGATATGTCGGTACACAATTTAGGAACTTTTATTGTAGTTTATAATTATCAAAAGTTGTGTTTTATGGAGACATTCTCTTGTCACTAACAGAGACAACGTGCCAGCCATTATACCTAGTTTCTCGCTTGCCACTTTCATGGAGTGTGCATGCTCACTGAGAAGTTTGATGTGTGATTGACAGCTGACAAGAACAGCGTTTGGAATCAGAGTAACGGCTGTAAACAAGATATGTTTGGAGAGAAAAAATAAGAACACAAGCTGGCAGACATTTAGATTCAGAGGAATTTGAGTTTTTTTATGTGACAGTCTAGAGAAAATTAATAGTATATTCCGAAAAAGGAAGCGTGGAACTATGAAGTTTTAAAGTGGAATAAGCATTGATAAATAAAAGGGAAATATTGCTATAGGTGTTTTAAAAGGAATATTGGAGGAAATGCTAATTGGAAGATTTACAGTAGGTTCCGAAAAGGAAATCATATAACTGTGAATTCTTTTAAAGTGTAAGAGTTAAGACTGTCAATAAGCATTAGTGAATAAAAGAAGTTGCAATTTACATTCTAAAGGAATGTTCGAGAAAACTCTCGAACATTCCTTTACGAAGTTTAAAAGAAAACTGATTAAGAAGTTTCATCTGTATTTAGAATCTAACTGTTATTTCTACTAAAAGGAAGACAGAATTAAGGCAAGAAGAATTAATGTGCGCTACATAAGTGATGAGAAAGGATCCTGTGAAAATGAAGAATAAAGTCATATATCTTCGTAAAAGGGTCTTGACAGAGAGAGAAACTGGCTATGAACATTTTGTCATTGTGAAAACGAAGTGTTTAATCTAGTCTTAAGTATAAGTTTATTTTTAAAAGGCCTTGGATCCAATTAAATTTGTAGTTAGTTATATAATATTTGTTTGAAGAGTATATATATTGTTTTTGTTATATTAAATGTGTTTATTTTGTATTTTGGTCTTGAGTCAGTGTTTATTTGGATTCTGAAAGAAGTAGTAAAAAAGGAGGTCATTGAACCAATCGGAGTGAACCCTTGTGCATATATAGGTACACTCGGAATAAATTAAAAATAATTGTTGAACAGAGATCATCTCTATAAACAGGATTAATATATATAAATATCTCTATATAAACATATCTTCTTCAATTAACAATGGTGTAGTCGACGACAGGATTGATTGTGACTTAACTATTTTAGAATCCAGGAAGTAAACCTTGACTCAGGTAAAATGGCTACAGGAGATAGCAATTCTAGTAGTGAAGTTTCTTTAGTTAAAGATGAGGAATTTTTTAGGTTAATTAATTCAACTTTAGTAATACCTTCATTCTCAGGAGATAGTAGTGAAAGCATAGAAACATTTTTTAAATATGAAGAAAAAATTAGAGATTTGGGAAAATGGTCAGACTTTCATTTGTTAATTATACTTCGGAATAAATTATTGGGCAAAGCCAAAACATTCTTAAACACATCTCCTTTAATGAGAGACACTGACAGTTATGCAGCTTTTAAAAGTTTACTAATATCAGAATTTTCAAGTGTAAGAGAATTAGGGCCTAACATTTGGAAAATTCAACAGTGCATTCAAGGTAGTAGGGAGTCTGTTTCAGAATATTATCACAGACTTTGGAGCATTGCTCATAAACTTAATGTTACATCTGAAGAGAACTCCTCTTTAGAATGGTAGCTGTTTAATCAATTTAGGCATGGCCTTAAAAATAATTTGAAAGAAACAGCATACAAGAAAAAGGTTAAAAATCTTGAACAGTGTTTTGAACTTGTTAAGGAAAAGGAAGAGAGACTTAGAGATATACTTCATTCCTCAAACAATAAACAGGTAAACTCTTTTCAGTATATTGAAACTCATTCTCATGACGCAGTGGCTACAGATAAAGTGAGAAAAGGAAAGTTTCAAAAATTAAAAGGTGCTAAGAAAAAGAAACAGTCTATGGAAATTTCTGTAAATCTAACAGAAAATGTTCCAGAATCTGATTCCAAGATACAATTACATGATTTTGGAAAATTAGAGGAACTGAAAACATTTCTTAGTGAAGAAATAGAAAGACAACAGAGACCAATAAACTTCTGTTTAAGATGTTATCTGATTTAATAGTATCCAAGAATCTTACAGATAATCAATCTTTATCTTGTAAATCTAACGGTATTGATAGGAATGAAACATCTGAAAGGAGATACGTTCCAAGATGCTTTAGATGTAATAAATCTGGTCATTTTGCTAAAGACTGTTATGTTAGGGATAAATCTTGTTTTCAACATAAGAAATCTGAGGATAAAAGTAAATCTGGAAATAATTATTATTCCAATATCATACTGGCAAGGACAGAAATGTCAAACTACTCATTAGACATGGGTAAAGCTAAAGACAGCTCTAACTCTGAAAGAGAGTTTGATGTATCATTAGCTCCTTACGCTAATGGAGGTAATCCTTTGACAGTTCTACAAGGATTTATTGAAGATGTGCCTTGTGAAATCTTGCTTGACACAGGTGCACATATTTCACTCATTTCTTATAGCTTGTTCAACAAAATTAAATATCTAATCCCAAATGACATTTCAATTTTAAGTTGTCCAATTAAATTAAAGGGTATATTTGAATCAGAAATTTCAGCTGATAAGCAAATCAATGTTTTTATTTCAATTCCTTGTTTTCCATTGAAAGTTTGTCATCCATTAATAGTTCTTCCAGAATCATCAAATCCAAATGTACAAGTAATATTTGGAATTGATTTTCTGAAACGTCATGCTTTTGCATGTAATTTTGTTGATAATACAGTGTCCTTGTGTGGACTAGAATGCCGTTTAGACAGAGAATCAGGTGACAATGGAAAATTAGAGCAGTCTCCTGAAGTTTTTCAAGACACTGATGATAATGATCAAGTGTTTAATATTGAGACTCTAAAAAATAAGGAACCTAGTTCACAAATTTGGGAAAAGGATAAGATTGTCCAAGCTCAGAAAGATGATCCTGTACTCAAAACTATCTTTGAAGCAGTATTGAAGGGTGAAACTCAACTGGATACATTTTTAAACCTGGAAAACTTGTATTTCGATAAAGATGGGTTACTCTTATCTAGACAAATGGAAGATGGAAGGTTGAAAGTGAAAATATTGGCATTAACTGAAATGATTCCTTGGATTATGCACACTTTCCATGATTCAGACTTGGCAGGACACCAAGGATTTTCTAGAACTTGGGAAAGAATAAAGGATCGTTACATCTGGAAAGGTATGAAGAGTGACATACTCACATATGTCAAATCATGCCATAAGTGCCAAATAAGATCCCCTTTTAGAGGAAAAGCTCCATTACAACCATTTCCAATTCCAACTAGACCTTTTCAGGCTGTTGCTATTGATGTGGTAGGTCCACTGCCAATTACTAAAAAAGGCAATAGGTACATTCTAGTAGCCATAGATATGCTAACTAGATTTCCTGAAGCAGTGTCGATGAAGGATCAAACTGCAAAGACTATTGCAAGAAAATTCTTGAATATCATCATTTGTAGATATGGAACTCCTCAGACCTTACTTTCAGATCAAGGAGCAAATTTCACATCTGAACTGTTGTTACAGTTATGTAAATTACTCAATGTTAGGAAGATTTTTACAACTCCTTACCACCCACAGTGTAATGGTATGTGTGAAAGGCTGAATAAAAATATAAAGCAAATACTTTCCAATCTGGCAAACACTAAAATGAATGATTGGGATACATATATTTCTCAAGCATTATTTGCATGTAGATCTGCTTTTCATTCTGCTATCAAAGAAAAACTATCTTTTGCTTTATATGGGTTTGATCCAATCTTCCCTAATGAACTTGTTTCAGTCATTCCTAATACAGAATACAATGACATAAATGAGTATCTGGAGACAGTAATAGAAAAATTTTCCACTACTCATAGATTAGTAGGTGAAATAAGTAGATTAAGTTCTCAGAAAACTAGGCAGTATATAAATCGTTTTAGAAAGTATAAGTCATTTGCACCAGGTGATTTAGTATTGTTAGATGGTAAATCTAGTATAAAAAGGGTTGGGAAATTAGGAAGGAAAATTTTAGGTCCATATAGAATTTTAGAAAAATTTTCTCCTGTGAATTTTAGGATTTAAGATGTCAAACATCCTAGTAAAATTATAAATGTATGCTCTGATAGGTTTAAAGAGTATTTTTAGGGAGTAGAAATTTAGTTATATTAGGAGACAATATGAATAGAATATTGAAAGATGAGCATTGTTTTCCTAGTACTAATTGTGCATCTTATTCACAATCAAACAGTAGGAAAGGGAATAGTTTTAAAGCTCGTAATTCAAATACACAGCAAAGGAGAAAATTAAATTTGGGTAAAACAAAACCTAATACAAGAAATTTTAGAAATCCCAAAGTACATAATTCAGATAATGTACAATGTAAGAGTGATGATAATCAAACTGACTTAACATTGATGAAATAGTAGCAGAATATCATAGGTTAGTTAACTTAGAGTTAAATAAATCAGAAGAATGTGAAAATACCTCTAATTTCGTTAATAAGGATAAGGAATCTCAGAAGCCTGTAGAATTTGATTCTGATAGTGATGATTCTGTAGATTTAGGGCATAATTCAAGTAGTTTAAATGAAATATTTGAAAAGTACAGAAATGAGATTTGTAAGTATTGTAAATTGGAAGAAGAAAATTCTGAATTATCTCTAGCATCAGATGATTCCGAAACTAGTGATTCCGAGAGTGTAAATAATGATAAGAGAATCACGTTATTTTTTTTAAGATCTAGGAATAAGCATTAAACGTTTTCCTAGATATAGATTAAATATTTAAAAATTTTTTTTTTTTAAATTTTCAGAGAAAAATGAAACTGATGTAAAATTAATCTAATTAAATTAAACTGGTGTAAAACTGCCTGTGTAGATCAGTGGAAGTGGCGCTCGTGTCCTCTGCACTTGGTCGCTCGAAGTCAGACTTAAGTTCAAGTCTAGTCTCTGACTGGAGGAACTTTTTCTAAGCCTTTCTTCGGCCGATTCCCGAGTTAGTCGATCTCTGGCACGCGCAAGCAGGTTTTTCCTCCCGGAAACTCGGGTTTTTCGTCCCGTAAACTCATGAAAATCGACCGTAGTACCCACATTATTTCAGACAGTAACATATCTTGTTAGGGTTAGGTACCAAGAGATGGCAGCACTTGTCTGCCAGCCTCTTCATTGGTGGCTGCTGTAATTAAGATAGATATGGGCTAGCTATCTCTGATTGGCTACCGGTGGAGATTGAACTGCCCACTCAGTCTCCAAAAGCTAGATAGGGTATAAAGGTCTCGCCTACTCCCTATAAGGGAATAAAAGGCGTTAACTGATTTTTTTTTTTTTTTTTGTAAAATTAATCATAATTTAAAATTCTGAATATTTTTACGTATTGTTTATGTTAGAATGTTTATTAGTTTAAATTCATAACACGCATTGTCGGCACTTGCGATGTGCCCGTTATTGAAATTGTTTTGTCAAAGTGATATGTAAAGCATTTAAAAAATTTTATGTACTTACTGGATTTGATATTTGTATTACTTAGGAATTTTTACTGTAGTTTAAAATTATCAAAAGTTGTGTTTTATGAAGACATTCTCTTGTCGCTAATGGAGACAACGAGCCAGCCACTATATACCTAGTTTCTCGCTTGCCACTTTCATGGAGTACACATGCTCATCGAGAAGTTTGATGTGTGATTGACAGCTGACAAGAACAGCTTTCGGTATCAGAGTAACGGCTGTAAACAAGATATGTTTGGAGAGAAAAAATAAGAACACAAGCCGGCAGACATTTAGATTCAGAGGAATTTGAGTTTTTTTATGCGACAGTCTAGAGAAAATTAATAGTATATTCCGAAAAAGGAAGCGTGGAACTATGAAGTTTTAAAGTGGAATAAGCATTGATAAATAAAAGGGAAATATTGCTATAGGTGTTTTAAAAGGAATATTGGAGGAAACGCTAATTGGAAGATTTACAGTAGGTTCCAAAAAGGGAATCGTATAACTGTGAATTCTTTTAAAGCGTAAGAGTTAAGACTGTCAATAAGCATTACTGAATAAAAGAAGTTGCTATTTACATTCTAAAGGAATGTTCGAGAAAACTCTGATTAAGAAGTTTCATCTGTATTTAGGACTCCGAATCTAACTGTTATTTCTACTAAAAAGAAGACAGAATTAAGTCAGGAAGAATTAATGTGCACTACATAAGTGATGAGAAAGGATCCTGTGAAAATGAAGAATAAAGTCATATCTTCGGAAAAGGATCTTGACAGAGTGAGAAACTGGCTATGAACATTTTGTCATTGTGAAAACGAAGTGTTTAAGTGTAAGTTTATTTTTAAAAGGCCTTGATCCAATTAAATTTGTAGTTAGTTATGTAATATTTGTTTGAAGTGTATATATATTGTTTTTGTTATATTAAATGTGTTTATTTTGTATTTTGGTCTTGAGTCAGTGATTATTTGGATTCTGAAAGTAGTAGTAAAAAAGGAGGTCATTGCACCAATCGGAGTAAACCCTTGTGCATATATAGGTACACTCGGAAGTAAAAAAAATAATTGCTAGAAAAAGAGATTAAATAAAATAAATAAAAATCCTATATTTAAATAATGGCACAGCCGGTACGATTAATATTATGATAATATTCTCTATATAAACATCTCTATATAAAAATCTACATTTTTTTACAGTGTCCCGTATGTGGAAAGGGAATCTAGAACCCTACCACTTCTTCTAACAGAAGGCTTCATTCTCCAAACCTGATGAGGTACAGGAGTGACCACATGTGAATAAGTAACTAAAAGTAAGGCTGAAAGAGAAGGGTTCTTTTTTTTTGTAAAGGAATTGAAATTGACCTGATTATCCAAACCCAATGATAAATGTTTTGGAAATCTGTATTTAAGGTAATAGTGGTTAGGGCTCTGGATTTTGGTGCATTGCCAAGTTTGTCAAATGAAAAGGAGGAATGCAATGTGCTGTCATCAGCAAAACTATGTACTGGGTTGGTAGTCTGCTGGAGTAAGTCATTTATATAAAGAATGAATAGCGTGGGTGAGAGAACTATGCATTGGTTGTATACTTAGAAGATAAGTAACTGTTAACCATCACTCAAAGTGAGCATCCTGTCAGAAAACTGACTGGATACTCACTCTGGGGATAGACCAAATGATGGGAGTTTATTTAACAGGCCTTTGTGCCAGACCTGGTCAAAGGCCTTGGAGATATCAAGAGTGACCACTTGGGACTTGCCAGACTTTTCATGGTATTTGTATAGATGCGGGTGACATAAGTGAGAAGACCACCTGTTGACCGACAGTGACATAACCCATACTGGCTGTCATTTATTGGCTGAGAGTCTTCAAGATGCATAGCAGTTCAATGTTGATAGCTCTTTCCATTAATTTTGAAAGAACTGGAGTAAGAGAAACTGGATGCTAGTTGGAGGGTATTGATTTGTCTCCTTTTTTTTTAGGGATAGGCTGAATATGAGCTAATTTCTATACTGCATGGCATACCAGTGGAATAAGAGCGTAAAAAAGTGACACAGAATGGGAGTCATATCTGGAGCACAGACCTTTAGGACAATTGGAGGAATGCATCAGGGTCAGGAGACTTTTTGGTATCCAATTTGAGCAAAATTCTCTTGATCTCTTTTTGGCAAAAGGACACCTGGGCATTGAGTACACAGGTGTGGGATGGTTGGGGGACATTTACCAAAATCAGCAGTACAAGAATTGAAGAAGTACGAAGCCAGAAGATTGACTTGTTCTGCTTTTAGCTCTTTTAAAGTCATTTTTTGATGTGTTGATAGTTTTCTTGCAAGTGCTTTGGTATAAGTAATATAGGTGGATGAACTTTTGGATACAAGCCAGTTATGGCATGCTCGATTCTTCTGAGCTCTGGCACACCCGTGGCAGAACCAAAGCTAAGATAGCGAATGGGAAGGTGGAATGGGGAATACACGTTTCCATGCCGATAAGAATTATTTCAGCAATACATTCAGCACATAGGTTTGGGTGAGCAACCTGGAAGCTATAATCCATTCCAAGGAAATGTGGCATAGTAGCTCATCCTACTTGCTTCTCTTGTAATGTCATACGTTGTGTGGATGCGAGTGATTTTGTTTCATGAGAGAAGAGATCTGAGCAACATCATAGTCTCAGTTACCTAGGGGGACATATTACATTAACGGTGTACTTGGATGGGTTACTAGTGAGGAAGAGGTCCCAGATTCCCAAAAATAATGCCAATAGAATAGTCTTATTTCAACAGAAATTGAGAACAGTAGTTAGGGTTGTTTGGTATTTGGGTAGGCACGTGTGCTATTTGTGTAAGATCATTGGTGATAGCAAACGATGCAGCTTCTCTACCTGCTTGAAATGTGCCATTGGAATAGAAAAGCCAGCTGGTGTTGTGAATATTAAAGTCTCCGAGGAAAACGACCTCACTGAGGAAAGTTGGAGTGAAGAATATAGACTTTTAAGGAAAGGAAATCAAAAAAAAGTTCAGGAGAGACAGGAAATGAATTTGATAGAATGGGGTACAGAGATTTTCAGCAAGAGAAAGTCAAATTTGGAAAATTCCAGGTTGACACCCTCTGACATAGTATGTTAAGGTGAACATATGCACAGACCCGACCTTTGGAACAAAAGGAGTCAAAGGGTCTGTAAGAGGGAAAGTTGAGGTGAGCAGAAATATGGGTTTCTTTCAGGAAAAGTAAATGGAGTTTTGTAAACTGGAAATAGACATCACTGAGGTGTGAATGGAAGCCACATATATAGCCACATTGGTGTAGGGTTTGCAGCATCAGTCATGCACATTCCCTATGCAGTAATAGAGTTCAAATTTCCACAATGGTGGTAGTAGCACTGGGCTTTTGCATTAGTACTCCTTTTTTTATAGTTAACTGTCCATGTGTCTTCTCCACTGGTTTTTCTTCCAGTTGTGATAATTTTCTATTTTGTTCCTACTGCATGTAGTGAGATCTAGCTGAAGTCATATATGCAACAGTGAAAATAAATTGTGAAAAGTTAGCATGGTAGTGGTGCACTGCAAGTCACTTTGATTATCTGCAGCAGATTCATTCCATCACTGTGTTCGTGGGTCCAAAGCAGTGATAATCATGTCTAGGATATCTTAGTAAATCAATTTGTTTTCCTTTGTTTTGTTGTTATAAGAATTTTTTTTCATCATAATGCATGTCAAGGAGCCTGATATGCATGATGATAAGCATGGCCTGTTCCGGCCTTAGAAGTCATCGTTGAATCGTTTAAGAGGATGTCCTGGTTTTCTTTTTCCTAATGGCTTGTACTTTAAGGCTTGTTACTTTAAAGCTTGTTTTGGTAATCTTTCTGTTTTCATTCTTTGAACATGTTCCATCCATTTATGTTTATATTTTTTAATTTTTTCTATTACTGGTTCTTAGTTTAATTCTTTCATAATTTCCTCGTTTCTTTTGTGATCAAATAGGGTATACTTTGCAGTTTTTCTCATAAACTTCATTTCTGCTGTTGTTAATCTTTGTCTTTTTGTTTTATTGTCCAGATTTCGCTTCCAAACATTAAGACCGGTACTTTGAGTACCAGTCTTAATGTATCGTATACTTTTAGTCTACTTTGTTTATGAACTAGGTTTGGTTTAAATATAGAGTTAATTACACCTGTTATATTTAAATATTTTGCAATTTTTATGTTTATATCTTTTTCATTTTCATATGTGATCATACATTCTAGGTAATTAAATGAATTCACCTGTTCTAAGATCTTGTTATCTATTACTGCTTTTGTTCTTGCTGGATCTTGTCCTTTAAAGGCCATAGTTTTTGATTTTTCTGTTGATATTATCATACCACAATCTTTGGATATCTCATTTAGATCTAAAATAGCTTTCTGTAGTTTATCTTCAGAATTTGTAATTATTATTTGGTCGTCAGCAAAGAGGAGAGTGTTTAAGTTTATTGTAGAAGAAAGTTTAATTCCATGATGTAAATTTTTATTCCATTTTATTATTATTTCATTTAAGTAGATATTAAAAAGAGTTGCTGAGAGGGGACATCCCTGTCGGTTCCATTGATTTATCTCTCTCTCATATATGATAGCTCGTGATTTAATCTTATTTGTATTTGATTATTTTCATATATACTTGTGATAGCTTTTAGGATATTATTTGGTATTTGTCTTTCTTTTAATATGTTAAATAATATGTTTCTATTAACTTTGTCAAATGCTTTTTCAAAGTCAATAAATACAATATGTGTTTCTAAATGATATTCTCTTCTTTTCTCTATTATTAATTTTAGGCAAAAGGCCAGGTCTATACATGATCATCCTTTTCTAAATCCATTCTGTACTTCTAAAATAAAATTTTCGGAATATTTCATTAGTTTGCTATTTAAGATTCTGCTGTATATTTTGTAACAGGAATTTAGTATACTGATACCTCTATAGTTTTTAGGGTCATCTCTATTACCTTTTTTATAGATAGGAATCACAATTGCTTTTTTCCATTCTATTGGGGGGGATACCAATTGAATAAATTTTATTTAAAAATAATAAAAGTCTTTCTTTGAATCTAGTTCCTACATATTTATATAGTTCTGAACCTAGCTTATCTTCTCCAGGTGATTTTCCGTTTCTTGTTTCTTTCAGGCTGATTTCTAATTCTTCTTCAGTTATTTCCTTTTCATTTTCATTAATTGTTTGCCAATTGTCTTTTTTAAAATATTTGTCTGTCCACAATTCTGAGTAGTAATTTAGAAATTCTTCTCATTTCAATTCGGTGTTTAATTTTATGTTTTCTTTGGTATCTGCATTTAAGTGTTTCAAAATTTTATATACATTGGGTCTTATTTTATATAAATCATGTTCTAAATTAGAAACAAATTTGTTCCATGATTCTCTTCTTTTTCTGACTTCTCTTTTTGCTATGGCTCTTATTCTTTTATATTCTATTTCATCTTCTAATCTTTTACTGCTTAACCATTTGTGATAGGCTTCTTTTTTTCTTTTTGATTATTTCTTTCATTGTATCATCCCAGATCTTTAGTTTTTTCCTTTTATTGAATTTTTTGGTCTTTCCTAAGCTTTCATTTGCTGCTGCATTTAGTATCGTTTTTATATTAAGCCATTCTATTTCTATTTCTTCATTTTGTTTTATTTTATCTAGATATTGGTTAATTCTTTGTTCATATAGCCATTGTATATTTGTGTCATTCAATAGTCTAGTTTTATAAACAAATGTTTCAATTTTTCTTTCTGTTCTTGTTACTTGTAACCATTTAGGTTGTAATCTTAATTTTATTTTAACAAGAAAGTGGTCACTGCTTATTTCATATCCTCTGTGAAAGTGAAAATTTTGATGTCTTTTCATTTAGTATAAAGTAATCTAATATTGATTTCCATCCTCTTGCTGCCCAAGTATATTTATGTATGTCTTTATGTTTATAGACGGAATTCATTATTTTTAGGTTATTATAAACTACAAAGTCAATCAATTTTTTACCATTCCTGTTTAGAGTATGTTCTCCATGTATTCCTATATTATTATTAATTTTTGTGTTTCCAATTCTTGTATTTAAGTCTCCTGCTAAAATTATGTAATCATTTTTATTTATGTTATTATATATGTTTTGTAGCTGATTATAAAAATCAATATTATCTTGTTCTCTTTCCTCTTCTGGGGCACATAAACCAGTTATTGTTAAATAGCCGCTATCTATTTTTATTCTAGCTTCTATTATTCTTTCATTCCATAATTTATAATGTTTTAACTGTTTTGAAAGGGAGTTATGAATCCAAATCATGACTCCTGCTTGTGCTCTTTTGTCTCTGTCAACTCCACTGTATATCACATTAAAATTTTCAGTTCTCATAGTTCTTTTTAATTTCTTTTTTTGTTTCAATGATTACTGCTATTTTAAAATTTCTTTCATTTAATAATTGGTCTAATTCTATTTCTTTATATGCTATTCCTTTTACATTCCAGTTTGCTATGTGTATTATATTTTGTCGTTTCCATTTTTGTTTTACCTTTTTCATTCCATTCCTGAAATTAAACTGGTATAAGTGTTTCACTTATGGAATCTCTTTAAATGATTTTTATGTAAATAAAATTCAAGTGAATCAAGTTGTTTGCTCTGAAATAGATGGTTTGAAATCCAGTAAAATATAAGCCAGTTAATAAACATCTTTTTATAATTTAGTTTGCTTGCTATTGTAACTGCTAAAGTAAGTTACGAATAATGTCCAACACCTAAGCTTGCGAACTAGAGAGCTATTTTAATTAGATAATGTTTCTTTTTTTATTACATCTCTCACGTCTTAATTATAAGACTAAGATAAGTGAATGTAATACAGTGCTTTTTTTCTGGAAAAAAGGTGCCAGTACTCACCATGAAGATGTTATTACAACAACTTCCACACTTTTAACATATTCTCTGATATACTATCGTCGTCTCTAGAGTGCTTCTTGCTTTTGGTATCAACTGCAGAATGACGACCTCGGAGCAGCCATGAGTCTACATAGGGTTGAACTGAGTGAGAGGAGGTCCTACTATCCTGATGAACATCAGTGCAGAAGTTGTCTGTACAAGCAGAGATGACCTAGATGAAATTACTATAAGATTCATTTGAGATGAAACTCCTTCTGCATTCACTGGAAGATACCGGAATTGTGCCCAAAGTGTGCTTAAGAGGATGTAGTATGTTCAGGACTTTGTTTTCTTGAAGATATTCAAAGAAACCATAAACTGCTTCTCTTTCATTTCAGCAAAATTTGCGTGCTAACTTTTTAATTTCAGCTTCACCAAATGTCAGATGCTTCCCAGGATTTTTGGCCAATACTTGGAATCTAAAATCTTAGCACATTCAGGCAAATCAGCATCATCTACTTCAAGCAGACACTTTCCAACAGCTTCTTTCAGACTTTTATAGAAATTCAAGTACCTATGAAACAGGAAAGCAGGGTACCAACTAATGACTAATCAAAACTGAAAATTCAATTCGTGAACGTAGTACCATCTACCGGAATATTTATAATACATTTTGCTGTCAACAAATAGCAAATTTTTACAAACTTACAAAAAAAGGTGCCAGTACTGCATACTGTCAGAAAAAAAAGCACTGATGTAATATATGAGATTTTAATAGTTTGAAGAAATATAGAATTGTTTCTAAAGTAGATAAACCAGAAACACTTAAATAATGCTCCTGGTATAGACCTAATCTGGCTTTATTGGTGTGGGAAAAACTGAAAGTAAATGTATAAAAAATACTTGCACATACTCTCTCTCTCTCTTTCTCTGTGTGTGTGTGTGTGTGTGTGTGCGTGCACGCAAGGGTTACTTAAGAGTCAAAGCCAAATAAATGGGAAGAGACCTCCACATTGCCTTTCAGGAATGCAGAGAACTGACTGGGGTTTCTGACCTAATATCCAATCCTCATCTTCACATTGCACGCCCTGTTAATAGGAATCTACTGAGTACAACAAACAAAGATGGGCTGGCAATTTGGGACTTAGCTAACCAAACTGTACTATCTATTGGCTTAAAACACAAATGCATATGATGGTAAAACTTGATGACATTTCATGCAGGCTGGACATCGCCTGGTTAAACAAGGCTCCCCCACTGTTTTCTTCGGGGAACCAGGACAAACAGTAAAAAGTCAGCTACTGGAACAAGCTCCAACTCAACATTTGCAAGAAGAAGAGGAATAAACCCAACATCAGAAGAAATGAAGATGTGAAAAGTACCATGTGGAAATTGGCATTAAAAATACAAAAACAGGTGAAATCTTACTAAATAATAAATATGGGATGTTATTTTCAAGCAATAATGATCAAGGAAAGGAAGGAGTAGTGATAGTATTCAACACAAAGATAAACTTCTTGATTGGAAGGCAGTTTGGCAGTTTCAAGTAGAGTTATGTGGGCAAACTTCAAACAGGGATGTAGACAATGAAACATTTGTGCCTATAGTCCAACAGAAGATTCTTTTAATCAAAAAGTGGAGGAATTTTTCTGAGTCATCAGAACAGGTAGCTGACATAAAGAAAATGGAAAAAGTGGTCCTTGTTGGAGATCTGAACAGCAGAGTATGAAATTAATCCCACCAGTCATAGAGGAACATTTTGATAAAATCTGGAGAAAGGGAAAAGCTGATAAAGTATTTATTGGACTTCTGCTCAGGACATAGACTAGTCATTACTAACACTGTGTTTCAAAATAAAGATGTGACAAGATCACATGGAGAGAAGACACAAGAAATAAGGATATCACCTGAACAAGCATGAGAATATCACTATCATCATTGACTATGTCAATGATGATAGTGATATCTTCATGCTTGTTCAGGATACAAGAGTGTACAGAGAACTTGAAATTGACCATTACTTACTACTTAGCAGGATAAAAATGGATATCGCATTGAAAAGAATATAAGAAAGTTTTAAAAAGAATGAAAATTGAGCAGCTTTTACAAGTAAATCGTAAGCTTGACTATACAAACATTATTGAAGAAAAAATGAAACAAATTGAAAAATAGAGCCAAACCTTGGAATCTCAGTGGCAAACTCTGAAAAAGACATTGATTGATTTAGCTAGGGAGGTATATAGTGAAGTTGTCCGCAAGGATAGAAAAATAAGAACAACATGGTGGACACAAGAAGTTAAAGAAGCAGTCGTGGAGAAGAAGAAGAAAGCAATACCAAAAGTTCCTAGCAAATAAGTCAGCAGATGCCTTAAAAGAATACAGAGAAAAATGTAAGCTGTGTGTAAAAGTAGCTAAACAAAAATCAAGGGAAGACTCTGGTAAGAATATAGAAAATAAATATCAGGAAGGTGACAAAATGTTCTGAAGGCTATTGAAGAAGCTTAGAAATGGAGGAAGGAGTACTGTAAATGGAATCAAAGATGGTAAAGGTGACATAAAAACTGAACATAAGGATATCCTAGATGTCTGGAGCAATTACTTTGAAACACTTAAATGAATTAAGCAGTGACAGAACCATACTAGAAAATTTTCAAGAAGGATGCAAAGAGGAGTACAGGAAGATGGTTTGATGTAAAATCAGGGGTAAGACAAGGATGCATTTTATCTCCAATCTTTATTATCCATATGGATCACATTATGAAAGCAAGTGGCATCAAGCCTGATATTAGAATTGGAGATGTCAAACTTAGCTCTTCACTTTATGCAGGTGATGATGTACTCCTAAACACATCTAGTGCAAATCTCCAGGATTTACTAACTAAATTAAATAACAGCTGTAACAAATCTGGAATGAAAATCAGCAATATAAAGACCAAAACTATGAAAATAGGCAAGAACACAGAAAACTTCAGCTGTGTTCTGAATGGAGATCCTACAGAACAAGTAAAATATTTCAGTTGTTTAGGCACAATTTTTAGTGAAGATGGCAGGTTCAATCTGGAAATAGACAACAGAATAAGCAAAGCTGGTATGGTGGGTAGCCAGCTGAATAAATATATATGGAATAAAGAAATAAGCCAAAAAACACCAAACTAGTAGTATACCAGACAGCGTTCAAACCAGTTTTAAGTTATGGATCTGAGAATTTGGTTAGAAATAAAGCACATGATTAAAGACTAGAGACCACAGATATAATGGTTCTGAGAAAAATTGGGGAAGTGAACCGATGGCATCAATGGCAGAATCATATTAAAAATGAAGATATTAGAAAGGAACTTGACACTGTCAGAATTCAAGAATATGTCAGCAGAGCTACTCTAAGGTGGTAGAGTAGCTCTGCTGCCCATTCTATTTAAGTGGCCACTTAAATAGAATGGGTGAGGAAGGGTTAGAAAAACAGGTGTTTGATGCCAAGATGCAGGAAAGAGACCCAGAGGAAGACCGAAGTTTAGGTGGATTGATTCAATCAGAAGTGCTTGTAAGGCACTTCTGATTGAAGTGCTTGTAAGGCACTTCTGATTGAAGTGCTTGTAAGAAGAGGCAGGTTATTATGAAATGACAGATATGACAATGCTGGAGTGCTCACAAGTAACAGATTGATTTGGAAGAAAATTATTGATAGGTGATTAATAATAATGTAAACTTAATCATGTAATGCTGTCATAGTTACCTGAACACATCAGGAAATTGATGATGATGATGATAATGATATATATAATATAATATAAAATAAAACAAAACCCTTAGGTCTAGCCTTAGACTAGACCTAAGAGTTTTTGGTTCATTTATCTTTTCACTGATTTGCCATTATTACATATATATGATCAACAGTACCATAGTTTTTTCTGAACCTGCTTGTTCAGTTGGTAATGATTTTTGTAAACCTTTCATATAGTGTTGAAAGGCAGCTGATTGGATGTTAATTTTTAATATCTTTCCTGTCATCCTTTTTTAAAAACTATAATAAAGATAGCATTATTCTAACTTAGTCTTAGGCAAGATGTATAAATTCTACTTAGCACAGTCATGACTGATTGGCTGACCACCTGCTTTCAAAACTTCCATCATATCTCATCTTCATTGTATCTGTGCTACACAAAGTCTATAATTGAAACTTCTTTAAGAGTGACAATAGAGTCATGATGTTTGGATAAAACACTTAGTTCTTTGTGTGAGCAAATCGTTGAAAATATTAGGTATTGCTGAACCATATCAAGACTTTTGTGAGAATGAGTTATGTGTAACTACAAGGCAGGTTATTATGAAAAATTCAGGAGGCAGCTTGCAGCTATATCATGGAATGAGGAATTGGATGAAAGAAAATGGGAAGGAAATTAGTGCTGCATGGTCCTTATTCAGGAACAATCTGGCAGAGGCAATGTCTTAGTGTATTCCAAAAAGTCAGGAGTGTAAATAACATAGGTGCAAAATGGATGACTGAAGAGGTTAATCATGCAATCAAGAAGAAAAGGCGTTGTGAAGGTGCACAAGATGAGTGGCAATAATCAGTTACATGAAGAGTACAAAGTGCAAGTAAGGAAAGTAACTCACTTGATAAGGATAGCAGAAATGCAGTATGAGCAGAAGTTACCAAATGAAGTCAAAAGAAATCCCAGAGAGAGATTTTTTCAAATGTGACCAATAGGAGGAAGAATGATGTTGGTCGCTGATAATGATAGAATATCCACTGAGGAAGATATAGTAGAGATGTTAAATGAGCAAATTATTAAGGTATTTCATCCTCTGAATGTAACAATGAAGAAGTTCATAGCAGTGGAAGGGAGAAGTGCCACTAATGGTAAGTGAGCAAGAGAAATCATGTTTGCTCAATTCAAGGAATTCAGCAAACATGGTTTCAATAAGGTTATAGGACTTTATGTACTTAAGGGGTGCTTAAGGGTCAAAGCTGTATAAGTGAGAAGAGACCTCCACATAGCCTTTAAAAGGAATGAGGAGAACCGAACAGGGCTTCTGACCTAATGTCCAATCCTCACCTTCTCGCGGTGCACCCTGTTGAGTATCTACCTGGATACTGAACGAACGAGGATGGGCTGGCAATTTGGGATTTAGCCGACCAAATTGTATTCCTATTGGTTAAACCAAAATACAAAATAATGGTACAACATGACAAAATTTCCCGCCAGCTGGAGTGTCACCCGGTTAAACAAGGCCCCCATTGTTTTCGCCAGGGAACCAGGGTGAACAGCGAAAAGTCAGCTACAGGAACAAATCTGAAAACACAGCCCCAACTCAACATCACCAGAGTTAAAGATTGGTACTATCAACATAAGAAGCCTGAATGGCAAAGAAATGGAGCTAGCAGAGGAATTAGATAAGTAACAGATCGACATAATAGGGGTGATTGAAACAAAAGAGACAAAAACTGGTGAGCTTTTTCTGAGCAATAAATATAAAATGTAATATTCAGGCAATGACAATCAAGGAAAAGAAGGAGTACCCATAGTATTCAACACAAAATATGAGGCTAATCTTCTTGAATGGCAGTCAGTCTCAAGTAGAGTAATGTGGGCAAATATGAGAATGGAGAACTGGACAATGAGACTTATTTGTGCCTATGGACCAACAGAAGGTTCTACTAAGGTAGAAGTGGAGGAATTTTTTGAAGCTTTAGAAAAACCAACTGACACAATGAAAAAGGAAAAGTTGGTCCTTGTTGGAGATCTAAACAGCAGAGTAGGAAATGATTGTGAAACATACAAAAATATTTTGGGAAAATTTGGAGAAAAGAGCAAAGCTAATAATAATGGCAAATATCTGTTGGATTTCTGCTCAGGATATGACTGGTTACTACTAACACCACGTTCCAACATAAAAATGTGCACAAATTCACATGGAGAGAAGAAGCAAGGAATAAGAAAAGTCTCATTGACTATGTTATTGTTGATAGTGATATTTTCTCCCTGGTGCAGGACACCAGAGTGTACAGAGGATTTGAAATTGGAAGTGATCACTATTTAGTCTTGAGCAGCATAAAATTGAATTTCATATTGAAAAGAATGACATGTAAGAAAGTTTTAAAGCAAATAAAACTTGAGCAGCTCTCAGATGTGAAATGTAGACTAAAATACACAAAGATTATTAAAGAAAAAATGAAAGAG
The DNA here is from genome assembly GCF_054136105.1 of Typopeltis vanoorti. NCBI lineage: Eukaryota > Metazoa > Arthropoda > Arachnida > Uropygi > Thelyphonidae > Typopeltis > Typopeltis vanoorti. The sequence goes on from NC_143553.1 coordinate 29,237,540, forward strand.
TTTGAGAACAGGAACCAAACCTTGGAGATTCAGTGCCTTGAAGAAAACAAACTTTGATTGATTCAGCTAGAGAGGCATGTGGTGAAGTTGTCTGCAAGGACAAAAAAATTAGAACTCCTTGGTGGCCACAGGAAGTTAAAGAGGCAGTGAAGGAAAAGAAGAAAGCCTATCAAAAGTTCCTGGCAAATAAGTCAGCTTTTACTCTTACAGAATACAGAGACAAATGTAAGAAAGCTAAACAGTGTGTAAAACTAGCTAAAAAAAGTCATGGGAGGACTTTGGCAAGAATATAGAAAATAAATATCAAGAAGGTGGCAAAATATTCTGGAGGTTGTTGAAGAAGCTTAGGAATGGAGGAAAGAGTGCTGTAAAAGGAGTTAGAGATGATAAAGGTGATATGAAAATGGGAGAAAAAGATATCCTTGAAGTATGGAGTAATTTGAAAATTTGCTAAATGAAACAAGCAGTGCTGACAGCACACAGTGATAAAAAACACTGACCAGGCATGCAGTCAGGAATACATATCCATACTTGAAGTAGAAAAAGCCATCAAAGGCTTGAAATGTGGAAAGGCAGCAGGAGTAGATGATATTCGACCAGAAATGCTGAAGTATGGTGGTATAAAAGTCTTACAGTGGCTGCACTGCATAGTTCAGAAAGCCTGGACTGAGGGACGAATTCCCGATGATTGGAGTAGAGCTCTCATAGCACCCATATATAAAAAGGGAAATAAAACTGAATATGAGAATTACAGAGGTGTATCCTGGAAATTACTGAGTGTTCCTGGAAAGATATATGCAAGTATACTTGAGAAACGGTTGAGAAGAATTGTGGAAGAAAAGTTTGGTGAAGAACAAGCTGGATTCAGGTCAAATAGAGGCTGTCAGGATCAGATCTTCACTTTACAACAAATAGTGGAGAAATCATGGGAATATAACAAAGATCTGTATTTAAGTTTTGTCGATTTGGAAAAAGCATATGACAAGGTGCCAAGTTACTATATCAAGTTATTATATCAAGCAATACTTAGTCTTTATTTGAGTTGTAAGTCAGCAGTTAGAATTGAAGAAAGTACAGGAAGATGGTTTAATGTTAAATCTGGTGTGAGACAAGCATGTACATTATCCCCTCTGTTATTCATTATCTATATGGATCACATTATGAAGGAAAGTGGTATTAAACATGATATCAGAATTGGAGATGTTAATGTCGGCTCATTGCTTTATGCAGACTATGTTATTCTTCTAAATAAATCCGCTACAAGTTTGCAAGATTCCCTGACTAAATTGAATAACTGTTGTAATAGATATGGTATGAAAGTCAGCATTAAAAAGACAAATACAATGAAAATAGGTAGAATTGTTGAAAATTTGTCAACTGTGTTGTAAATGGGGAACCTGTGGAACAAATAAAACATTTCAGCTACTTAGGCACGATTTTTACTGAAGATGGTAAATTAAATATGGAATAGACAGCAGAATCAACAAAGCTGGTATGGTAGGAAGTCAATTGAATAAATTCATATGGAATAAGAGAGAAATTAGTTGGAACACTAAATTAGCTGTATACAAGACAGTGTTCAAACCAGTTTTAACTTATGGATCTGAGAGCTGGGTCAGAAGTAAAACACTTGACCAAAGACCAGAGACCACAGATATGAGAGTCCTGAGAAAGATTAGAGGCGTGAATAGATGGCATCAATGGCAATATCGTATTAAAAACGAGGATATTAGGAAAGAACTTGACATTATCGGCATCCAGGAATGCATTAGCAGAGCTAATCTCAGGTGGTATGGTCACTTAAACAGAATGGGCGAGGAAAGATTAGCAAAACAAGTGTTCTCTGCCAGGTTGGCAGCAAAACGACCCAGAGGAAGACCAAGATATAGGTGGATTGATATGGTACAAAGTGCCTTAGACGATAGAAATATAAGATCTGATAATGATAATATTGGAGTCTTGACAAGTAACAGACTGATTTGGAAGAAAATTGTAGATAGGAAGTTAGTAATGACGTAAATTTTTCATGTAGTACTATCATATCCTGTACACCCCTTGAGGGTACATGTCAGAATTTGATGATGATGATGATGGCTTGATGGTGATGGAACATTCTCCAGGAACTACCTGAACATTCCCTCAAGCTACATGGTGATGTACATCACCATGTAGCTTGAGGAAATGTTCTAGGTAGTTAATAATAGCTTTCACTTACCTCTTTAACATGAGTCTTAGATTGGCTCAAGTTCAAATGAGTAAAAAATGCTATGAGTAAAAAGATTATTCAGACTGAGGCTTCGAATTATTTTATGTTACTCAATACCCCTGAAAGGTTATTTGCAAACCTATAGCACATTTTGTATCATGGGTAGGCTAAGGATTTTTTTCTATTTTTAGTAGTTTTATATATATTTTTTACAAAGTCCAGAAACCCTGCTCTGGAGACTAAACATGAACATTTTCAAGTCTCCAATAAGCAGGGTAGTGGTCTCATACCAGGCAATGAAATTCTTCTCTCACCTAAAGACAATCACAAACATCTAAGCCCATGGCAGGATTCAAACATAAGACTGTTGGTTAAGCATGGGCATGCTAACCATTAAGCCAGCAAATTTTATATTCATGTTATAGATCAATCTGCTTGTCTGAAATTTTGGTCAAGGTGTTTAGAGAGGCTAATGAAGACCAGGATTCGGTACTAGGCTGACTGCAGCAGAATTCTCTTCCATGGATGGCATGGGTTTTCTAAAGGAAAATCGTGTTTTAGCATTCTGCCTACTTATTATAACAAGGTGACAAATGCACTGAACAAGGGGGGATGCATACACATAGTATATATAATAATGCAATGGCCTAATCCAATGCACTAATCTACCATTGGTAGATTAGTGTATTACATTGGAGATTAGATATCTGATAGGTATCAGCAGTTGTGTACAGGGGAGATGATAGCCCAGAACATGTAAGTCACTAGTGGTGTGGGCCCAGAGGTCTGTTTGGGCCATTGTTCAATTTGAATGTAAATGACATTGGGAAAGGCTATCTGTCAGAAACAACTGAATGGTGATATATACAGTTGTTTATAGATGAAGCAAAGTTTAGGAAAGCTATGAGGTATAGAACAAATGTTGTGGCCTTGCAAGAGGAACTTGAATAGACTGGGTGAATGGGCAGGTGTTAGGGGGATGTCAGTTCAATATAAAGTGTAATGTTCAAAAATTTATAAAGCAAAGATAGGATACAGATTATAAGTTTAGCAGGGATATCTTAGAGGAGTTGGAGGAAATGAAAGATCTGGAGGGGTGGGGGGTGAATGAAACCTGAAATTTCAGGGACATTTTGCTAAAATTGTGAAGGCAGCACAATGAATTATGGCAATGATGCAAAGAACACTGACGTATGTATGGAGGTAAGGATGCTATGATTCCGTTGTACACAGCTTTGATTAGGGTGCATATAAATTACTGTGTACAGATTTGATCACCTGGTTTTCAAAAAGCTGAAGAGTTGTTGGAGAGGGTTCAAAAATGACTAAGTCAGTTTTGAGTCTGAAATGCCGAGTACGAGGACAGACCGAGAGAATGCAAATTGCAGAGCCTAGTGGACAGAAAGTGGAGGGGAGACATGATCATGACATATGTTGGTAAGGAATAATTTACCAGATTAATGTGGATAAGATTTTTCATAGAATGGCTCAAGACATGGGGAGAACAAGAGATCATCCCTGGAAACTGTATAAAGAGGGTGTGAGGAGTAGGTTTTTTACAGAGAGTAGTGGATAATTGGAATGCAGTGCCTGAAAGTGTGGTGAGTGCAAAGACAGTGAATGCATTTAATTCACAGTATGATGAGTTTGTGTGTGTGTGTGTGTGTGCGTGTGCGTGCATGCGCATGCATGCAAAAGTGGGACCTCCTGAAATTGAGCCTCTTGACTGCATGGAGGGCAGATGATGATAATAATTTCTAGATTAAGCAGCATTTAGTTGTCTTCCTCTTGCTAATCCAAAGAAATTCTTCAACAAAATAATAATTCTATAGAAAACATTCCTGGAATATCATTTTGATACACATTAAGTGTTATGTTTATTTTTAAGAATCAGCTACTGGAGACTAATAACTTTTGGCTGTCTGTTGGACTGGCGATAGCCAAATAATTAAAAGAACTTTACAGAATTAACAGAAATTAAGTATAGTGAGCACTTCCAGAATAAATATTTTCTTTGTTTCTGCTGATTTAAAAAATACCTCCAATTTCATTGACTGAAGTCCTATATTGCTCAAATAATTCTCTTAGTGCACTTTGCTTTTTGGCTAAAAACTTCCCAAAAGTTTTTCCTTCTTTTGAACTATCTGTAAAGATCTGTTAGAGTATCCTGAAAGTGAAACAATATTGGTATCAGGAATGGAAGGGTCAAAAAGACACTTAATTTAAAAGAAAATGAAGGATAGTTATTTACAGATACAAAACTTTTGACTTTAGAATAGGGATGTTTTTGGTGTGGAAACTTATGAGCAACACATAGTTTAAAAGACTGATTACGAAGCAGTTTAGGGTTGCATTTCTTACAAAGTAGCATCGTCATCAGAACATATGGTGGTAAGCTATATGCTGAACTTTTTTTTTCTGATTCAGCAACTTTAGAAATATATAATGACTACTCTGCTTAAAAAATAACCTCCTTAACTCAGTCAGTACAGATGAAGCCCTTTGGTCGGAAAGACCTGGGTTCAATTCCTGCCTGTGATGTGAGGAACCTTTATCTGGTCTCTTTCGACTAAAGGTGAGTTAACCGGTCTCATATGGAGGTAGATGTTTTTTCCCCTACCGGTAAGTTGGGTTTTTCATTCCTCAAAATAGGCAAACTGGTCCTGTGAACATGGCTACAGTCATAAAATATACTATGGCAAGGAATGCAACAGGAAAACACCTTGCTCATAATCATCCTATCCCCTTTTGATTTTTGGACAAAGCTTACCAACATTTTCACTTTTTTTTTTTTTTTTCATACTAGCACCTGTAAGGATTCGTTAACTTGCAATTAAAAGAAATATAGCACATAGCAAAGAATGGAAAATGGATTTAAATTTATATAAAAATAAATAATACATATTATTCATGATGCAAAATTTTTGAATTTTTAAAAGTCATTTTCCACACATAACAAGAAAGAGTTTGAAACAACCATAAATGAACTCCAATTTTCATTTCTTACCAAGTAACAGCATCATCATCAGACCAGAGGAAACGATGATTTTCTCTTATTATATCAGTATCTGTTTTATCTTTACTCCTAAAGAAATTAAAAAATTCATCTAAAATATTTCAAAATATTAGCAGTTCAACAGATTTAGCTATAATCACATAACAATTACAATAATATGCCAAAATCAAATGTATTGAGGGAAAGCATATATAAATTGAATTAACATACATAAATGCTAAGTATAAAGTACTTCAAATGGCGTCCCTTTATATCCATATGAATAACCACTATCTCCTTAACTGTAACCTTGGATGTCTCTTAAAATTCTTGATGTTGTTCAGAAGAAGACAGTTTAGCTAACTGAAAAAATGTACTTTAAAAAATGTACTTATCTGCTTGTCCATGGTGAGCAAGGATTTTTAGCTGATTAGTAGAAAAATCAGAAGAGAAGTTTAATTATTAGTTTTATTTACATAATACTGATTCTATGACACATTTTATATCAAAAATAATTTTTATTTTTACCTCACATTGACATGCATTGGTGATTAGAGACTATTTTGTTGATTATGAGTGATTTTTTTTTTGTAACAGAATATGATCAATAAAATAGGATAAGCAAGCATCATAAAAATATTTAAAGAGCACCCAGTAACCAGCAAATGCAAACTAACTATTCATATGCTGACAAATAGTATTTAAATTAATTATTTATTAAATTTCATGGTGGTTTTTTCCAGGCGATCCTGTGGTATTCAGTGCGATTGTGTGTGTGATTCACAGCTTTTAAGCTCCACCAGAAACTTTGTACCCCTATCCATTCTACCAAAGTTCAGTTCCCTCCTCTCTCAGTACCTAGAATATACAAAAGTATCCTGGTTCCTGCAAGTTGGCTTACTTTGGACAGACAGCTAGATCAGCCACGATCTGGTTAGAAGAACATAAATCTTATATCTGCAATCACGACTATGGTCAATCCCAGCCACAGAAAGCATTTTTGGATACAACTCACAGGATCTGCTGGAAAAAACCACCATGCTCCACAATAGTAAATTCAAAAAGGAAAGACTGTTTTGGGGATCTGCAGTGGCACTGACAAATAAATGTAACTTAAACAAATATGGATGCATTAACCTTCCCAAAATTTGGGAAACAATAATTGTTAGCGGTCCCAGTTTATAACCTAGGCCACCTGAAAACACTCATACTTGGCACACCACCTAGATAGGACTTTAGGGTCACCCACATGATTCATTTAGTATTGTGTTACAAGTGTTAATTGTACTCCCTGAAGATGTCTCAGTGACTGAGACAAAATGTTGGAAGCATTAAAATTAGTTTTTAATCCTTTCCTAGTGCTGTCAATACTCCATTAAACCTCCAACATGATGGTTCCCAGCACTTGATCCTTAACAGATGGATAATGAGTGGTGAAGTGTTAGAAGTGAATGAAGAGAATGTATTCTGAATACCAAGTACACTAAATGTCAATAAGGCAAGAGAACTAGATGGAGTGTCACCAGGTGTTTTAAGGGAATGTGCTATGGAACTGACTGGGCCATTAACTTGGCTGTTTAATGAAAGTCATGTAATAGGGCAGGTTCCTAGAGAGTGAAAGGAAGGTAAGATAGTACATTGCAAAAGGATGGTGGTAGAATGCAGGTATCAAACTATAGACCTGTTTGTAATTCATCTGTAGTTAAGATTTTGGAAAAAATAAGAACTGATGTATTGGCCAGTGAGGTTAATATATGTTTTACTTTTTTTTTTTTTTTAAGAATGAATGGTGGATAATGCAAGAGGTATTGCACCTGGACGGGCAGTTAAATCTGTAAACATTACGCCATAGTAATACTAACAATAGGAACTAGAGCAACTGAAGAAATGATTGTCGTGTAGTAGAGCAGGTAGGAGAATGAAAGGAAATGTGAATTCAGAAGTAATGAAAGTGTGAGAAAGTGCAACTAAGGATACGGTATTGTGTAAAGATTTGATGATAATAGGTGTACTTAATGAGCAAGTGACGAAAGTATACATGTTTCCCGGATGTGAAAATCAGGAATGTTAGTGATGCTGTTAGTTTGCAGAAAGGAAAAGTGAAAGAGATGACTGTCATGGCAGGAACAAATGATTAGAAAGGGGAGAAATATACAATAAGAGAAGATATGAAAGTTGTTGAAAGAAGCAGAAATGAAGAGTAAGGAAGTAAAAAGTGCGAGTCTGCTGCCTCGGTATGAATAAGACAAAATTGAAAAGAAGGGTCATGATTGCTAATGAGACCATCAGAAGATTGTGAAGGGGGAATGATGTGCTGTTTATTTATAATTGGAGTGAATTTCATGGAAGAAAGGGTTTATATGTGCCACATGGCGCACATTTAAATGGTTTAGAGTTATATGTTTGAAGAAAGTGTTGTTCTTTAGTGAGAGTTTGGAAGTGCAAAACCAGGGAAACTAGAGATATTAAGGAGGATGCAATTAATCATGTGTCTGGCACCCCCGTGATAAATGAGCATATGTACAGAAATGTGCATATGCTTATTTCACAGCCTTCCGATTCAAATGGGTTGGTAATAACATTACAAAAGGATAATTGTGGGTACAAGGGGATGTTAAAATACATATATATGAATGCAAGAAGTATCAGGAAAAAGAGAGAGAGAGAGAGAGAGAGAGAGAGAGAGGAGTTTTTGGCATTGGTCAGCTCAACTTGGTCAAAAATTACAGGCATCAGTGAGACCAGGTTGTCAGAAAATGATAACGTTACAGGGATAGAATGTAAAGAGTATTGTATTGTCAGGGAGGATAGACAAAATAGGACAGAAAATGGAGTATCGCTGATGATAGCTGAAGAATTACAACCAACAAAATTAGAAGTTAAGGAGGATTTTAAGTTTGGGGGAGATGGTTCAAGTCAGGTACGTCCCACTAGACTGGATGTCAGAGTAATGCCTAGGTTCATTGAAGAAACAACTCAGGTGGATGATTTTTTATGATTTTCTGGAGAATAGTGAGTGAGTGAGAACTGACCAGAAATGCCTTGGAAAGGAGTCAAGGTTATAATACAGGATACAGCCAGGAATACCAAGAGACACATGAATGTCAGATTCAACATGAGATCTAATCGAAAGATGGCAGTTAGGGAAACAAAGAGACATGGGGACTGAAAAATATAAGCGATTACAAAGAGAAGTAATAAGAGACATGAGACAGGACAAGGAAAAGTTTTATACTAATAGATGTGAAGAGATGACAGAGTTCCAAATGAAGAGGCACAATTTTGAAAGGATGTTTCATTTAGTTTAAGACTAAATTGAATGTCATCAAAGACAGAAATGGAGCACTACTAACAGAAGAAATCGAAATCAAAAACAGATGGAAAGAATAGTGTGAGGAACTGTACAACAGAGAGGATAAAGAAAATTTGGAGGAGTTCTCTCAGAAAAAAAATTTCAATTTGGAACCACCTCCACTTAGGCATGAGAATGAAAGAGCACTTAAACAGCATAATGGCAATAAGGCCCCAGGTGCAGACACAATCCCAGCAGAGTTAATTAAGGATATAGAGGATGAAGGGATAAGAGTGTTTCATAGATTGATTACAAGGATATGGAGACAGCATCATGGCCTAGAGACTGGAAGAAGTCGCTTCTGAGATGTGGTATGAGAGAAGGCTGTTGAGGATATCATACACTGAAAGGCAGACAAATGGATGGGTGCTAGAAAAAAAAAGAAGCCTTAAAGTAGAACTTTAAGGCTCCTTAAGTACTTAAGTATACTGACAGAAGAAAGCTGAAATACTTTGAACACACTCAAAAGATTGAAGGAGGAGCTCTCAAAACAGTAATAGACGGTAAAGCTGGCAGAAGCTATTGCTTCCACTAGCTGTATACTATACATAGGGAAAAATAACTTGCAGTTTTTGCTAAATGTTATTAAAAGTTGCAGAGATGTGGTATGGTTTAGCCAGCCCTGAGAATGAGAGTGAATAGTGGGGTCCTTAGGGTTTTATACTAAGGCTACTGCTCTTTCATTTGTATATCAATGATACAGGGAAAGATTTAAGAGGGGATATTCAGTTGTTTGCTGGTGATGCAAAACTGAGGAGAGGCAATACTTGATAAAGGTGATGTAGATATTCTGCAGGATGTAAATAAATTGGCATTCTGAACAAAGGATAATAATTATGAATTTAATGTTGCAAAATGTAAGGTTATATACTTCAGGTTGAACAGGTTGCATATCGTGTATCACATGGATAGCAGGAAATTGATGAGGTTAGGGACTTAAGGATAATGGCAGACAAAGAGATGAAGTTCAGAGGGTATATTGCAAAAGTTGGTAAAATAACTCAAAGGATTACTTGCATATTAAAAAAAGATGCTAACAAATAAAGATAGGGAAGTTATTATCCCTCTTGATAAGGCTATGATTTGGCTACATCTTGACTATAGCACACTGATTTGGTCACCTGTGTTTCTTGGGGGCCCAGGAGGTGTAGAGAGGATTAAGAGACGTGTGACCAAGATGGTGACAGGTCTGTGGAATACTTCCTATGAGGATAGGTTGAAGGTATGTGGCCTACAAAGTTTAGTTGATAGGCAAAAGAGAGGGGACATGATAGAAATTATCATCAAGATATTAAAGGGGTTTTATAAAATTGATGCAAGTGAAATTTTTCAATATGCGACAAATAGGCAGATAACTAGGAGCCATCCATGGAAGTTGTGTAAGAGTGTGGTTAGTAGGGGGGGGGGGGGTGAAGGCCAGATTTTTTGTGTAGAGGATGGTGAGTGAGTGGAATGTATTTTCCAGAATTGGTTGCGAGTTCTCTGACGATGATTGTGAGACTTGGAACCTAAAGAAGTCAGATCAGAAAAGGATAGCTGCTTTTGAGATGTGGTGTTACAGAAGGCTGTTCAGGACTTCATATACTGAAAGGCATACAAATGAATGGATGTTAGAAAAAAATCAGTAGAACTTTAAGGCTCCTTAAGGATACTAACAGAAGAAAGTTGAAATACTTTGGGCACACTGAAAGGATTAAATGAGAAGCTCTCAAAACAGTAATAGAAGCTAAAGCTCTTGGAAAAAGAGGAAGGCTAGACTGTCATTGAGATGGATGGATGGATGTCTGGAGTGAATGTTAATGGTGTTTGCTTACTATAGCGAGAGTTGCCTGTATATGCTAATGGATTGACTTAATTCAATTTCGGTTCAAGACCAAGGAGCATATTTTAAAGATTTTAAATGTCATAGTAAATTTATTATATCTTATAAATATATAGTATAAATAAATAAATAAATATATACAGTATAAAATTATAAATAGTTGTGAAATAAGATATATTGCCCATATGTTTGATATTTTTTAAAATGGCAAATATTAAAACACTGCTCTCTCAAAGGAATTTCATGTCTCTTTTTAGATTGTATAGATCTGCAACTTAAAACATTTAGATGTCTCTGAAAGAGGACAGGAGAAATAAATTCCTTCTGTCTCCTTTCTGAGACAGCATGATATACTTTACTTAGTTGCTCTTCAATACCAGTTTCTGGCAATCTTATTTTAAAATAACTAGATTTAATATCTAAAATATCAAATAAATTTTTAATAAATAATAAAATAATAAACAAATTTAACGGGAGAGAGGAAGTATAAAATCAAAAACATTACCATCAACAACAATTTTTCAAACAGAAAATCTGTCAGATTAGGTAGATCAAAACTTTCAGTCTAATTCTGTGGTCCTATGTGCTTTTCTTCATGACCAATATTTCAGATCAGGTTTCTTTTCCTGAACCATTTCCTGAAATGGTTCAGGAAAAGGAATTTTTTTTTTTTTTTTTTTTTTTTTAGATTCAACCTTTTTACATGTCCAAATCACTTCAAGCAGGAATTTACATGCATTTCTTCAAAAGCACAAAAAGACAGCGTAAAGTCTAACTGCACAAGTCAAAAAGTACGAGTATGAGGAGGGAGCAGAAGTAGGAGATACTTTATGGATGAGTTTTTTTTATAAACACTGAAAGTTCTGGCTAATTGGGCTATGAAGCTCTGAGAATCCAGTATGAGAATCCAGTGATGCCAACAGTGGATTTATCATCATCATCATCAAATTCCTGCCATGTACCCTCAAGGGGTGCACAGGATATGATAGTACTACATGAAAAAAATTACATCATTACTAACTTCCTATCAACAATTTTCCTCCAAATCAGTCTGTTACTTGTCAATACTCCAATATTATCAGCTCTTATATTTCTATCGTCTAAAGCACTTTGTACCGTATCAATCCACCTATATCTTGGTCTTCCTCTGGGTCGTTTTGCTGCCAACCTGGCAGAGAACACTTGTTTTGCTAATCTTTCCTCGCCCATTCTGTTTAAGTGACCATACCACCTGAGATTAGCTCTGCTAACGCATTCCTGGATGCTGACAATGTCAAGTTCTTTCCTAATATGTTCGTTTTTAATATGATATTGCCATTGATGTCATCTGTTCATGCCTCTAATCTTTCTCAGAACTCTCATATCTGCAGACTCTAGTCTTTGGTCAAGTGTTTTACTTCTGACCCAGCTCTCAGATCCATAAGTTAAAACTGGTTTGAACACTGTCTTGTATACAGCTAATTTAGTGTTCCGAATCATTTCTTTCTTATTCCATATGAATTTATTCAAATGACTTCCCACCATACCAGCTTTGCTGATTCTGTTGTCTATTTCTATATTTATTTTACCATCTTCAGTAAAAATCGTGCCTAAGTAGCTGAAATGTTTTACTTGTTCCACAGGTTCTCTATTCACAACACAGTTGACATTTTCAATGATTCGGCCTATTTTCATTGTCTTTGTCTTTTTATTGCTGACCTTCATACCATATCTATTACAACAGCTATTCAATTTAGTCAGAGAATCTTGCAGACTTGTAGCGGATTTATTTAGAAGTATAACATCATCTGCATAAAGCAAAGAGCTGACATTAACATCTCCAATTTTGTTATCATGTTTAATACCACTTTCCTTCATAATGTGATCCATATAGATAATGAATAACAGAGGGGATAATGTACATCCTTGTCTCACACCAGATTTAACATTAAACCATCTTCCTGTTATTATACCACCATACTTCAGCATTTCTGGTCGAATATCATCTACTCCTGCTGCCTTTCCACATTTCAAGTCTTTGATGGCTTTTTCTACTTCAAGAATGGGTATGTATTCCTGACTGCATGCCTGGTCAGTGTTTTTTACCACTGTGCTGTCATCACTGCTTGTTTCATTTAGCAGTTTTTCAAAGTAATTATTCCATACTTCAAGGATATCTTTTTCTCCCGTTTTCATGTCACCATTATCATCTCTAACTCCTTTTACAGCACTCTTTCCTCCATTCCTAAGCTTCTTCAACAACCTCCAGAATATTTTCCCACCTTATTGATATTTATTTTCTATATTCTTGCCAAAGTCCTCCCATGACTTTTGTTTAGCTAGTTTTACACAGTGTTTAGCATTCTTGCATTTGTCTCTATATTCTCTAAGAGCACAAGCTGACTTATTTGCCAGGAGCTTTTGATATGCTTTCTTCTTTTCCTTCACTGCCTCTTTAACTTCCTGTGTCCACCAAGGAGTTCTGATTTTTTTATCCTTGCAGACAACCTCACCACATGCCTCTATGGCAGAATCAATCAATGTTTTCTTCAGAGTTTGCCACTGAATCTCCAAGGTTTGATTCCTGTTCTCAAACTTTTTCATTTTTTCTTCAATAATCTTTGTGTATTTTAGTCTACAGTTCACATCTGAGAGCTGCTCAACTTTTATTCGCTTTAAAACTTTCTTACATGTTATTCTTTTCAATATGAAATTCAATTTTATCCTGCTCAAGACTAAATAGTGATCACTTCCAATTTCAAATCCTCTTTACACTCTGGTGTCCTGCACCAGGGAGAAAACATCACTATCAACAATAACATAGTCAATGAGACTTCTCTTATTCCTAGCCTCTTCTCTCCATGTGAATTTGTGCACATTTTTATGTTGGAACATGGTGTTAGTAATAACCACTCCATGTCCTGAGCAGAAATCCAACAGACATTGCCATTGCTTTGCTCTTTTCTCCAAATTTTCCCAAAATATTTTTGTATGTCTCACAATCATTTCCTACTCTGCTATTTAGATCTCCAACAAGGACCAACTTTTCCTTTTTCATTGTGTCAGTTGCTTTTTCTAAAGGCTCAAAAAATTCCTCCCCTTCTACCTTAGTAGAACCTTCTGTGGGATCATAGGCACAAATAAGTCTCATTGTCCAGTTCCCCATTCTCATATTTGCCCACATTACTCTACTTGAGACTGACTGCCATTTAAGAAGATTAGCCTCGTATTTTGTGTTGAATACTATGGCTACTCCTTCTTTTCCTTGATTGTCATTGCCTGAATATAACACATTACTCTACTTGAGACTGACTGCCATTTAAGAAGATTAGCCTCGTATTTTGTGTTGAATACTATGGCTACTCCTTCTTTTCCTTGATTGTCATTGCCTGAATATAACACATTACTCTACTTGAGACTGACTGCCATTTAAGAAGATTAGCCTCGTATTTTGTGTTGAATACTATGGCTACGCCTTCTTTTCCTTGATTGTCATTGCCTGAATATAACACATTACTCTACTTGAGACTGACTGCCATTTGAGAAGATTAGCCTCGTATTTTGTGTTGAATACTATGGCTACGCCTTCTTTTCCTTGATTGTCATTGCCTGAATATAACATTTTATATTTATTGCTCAGAAAGATCTCACCAGTTGTGGTCTTTTTTGTTTCAGTCACCCCTATTATGTCGATCTGGTACTTATCTAATTCCTCAGCTAGCTCCATTTCTTTGCCATTCAGGCTTCTTACGTTGATAGTACCGTCTTTAACTCTGGTGATGTTGAGTTGGGGTTTGTTTTCAGATTTGTTCCAGTAGCTGACTTTTTGCTGGATTTATTAATAGCTAAAATGAAACAAAGGAATAAAAGCTGGACAGATATATATAAAATACACTGAATTACCAGAGATGTGTATGTGTGCTCACACGCACATACACACAAAAAAAGTAATACTTACACATCTCTTTTCAATTTAGTTGTTGTACCAGGATAACACAAAAGATACTCATTAATAAGTTTCTTATGTCGAGAATACTACAATTTGGTTAAGAAAATATTTCACGTTTTCAAAATTAGTTTCATTTGTTTTAGGAAATATGGCTAATGAACATAAATGCTTAAAAGAAAATTGTAACATTAATATCACATAAGAAAAATGAACTAACTATGAACTGTTATTACACTTGTGCAATATCCATTCTTCATGCAAACCAGGATCTGACAAAGTGTATTCCTCAATTTGTCACCGTCTATACACACACAAACACATTTTTCTTAGATCAAAAATAAAAACCATTAAACAACTGGCAGCAAGCAGTCATAAAGTAATCCAACTGATATTTATTACAAGTAAAAATTCCATAAAAAATTATTACAAAGTAATATAAATATAAAAACTGCAAGATGCAAATAAAAGTACTTAAGAGAGAAATGGGAACCATAAATCTCACTACCAGAATTTACCAAACATTTCTCAGTCATCTTATATAATACCCTAATAGTAGAAGTTCAGCATGAAGGCAAGGCCATGGGAAGTGCATATTCAAGGATATCTGATGTAAGAGGACAATATATATGTTTTGCCCTCTCTCAACCATATATCTTTTGGTATCATAAGGCATATTCCGGTAATTGGACCACATTTTTTTATTAAGCTAAAAGCACAATAAAGAAATAAAACCCAACAAGTTTCGTAAGTCGTTTGACTTCCATCTTCAGGGGTAAAAGGTAACTTAAAGTTTAAAACAACAAAACAGAGAAATTATTCAAAAATAGTTCATACTATACAGTTGTAGCCATCTGACTGTTCATAAAATTAAAAAATCAGAATGCAGATTCAAAGCAGTGCTAAGTTTAAACAATGCTGGATCATGCCACGTTCTGTTGTTCACGTTCATAATGTCCGAGGTCTGACTGAGGTATATTTTTCTATCAAAGCTGACCAAACTTGGTGTAGAATTAAGCCTTGGTTTTTATTGCATTGCGTTGGAATTCTAAGCGCATGTTTGCAGCTTCTTTAAATTTCCTTATGTAACAGTTTTTTTCTATGTAAGACATGTTTGTTTTCTGCCAGAGTACATTGTGGCCGGTGGAAGTGGTATGGAAAGCTTGACCTGATGTGTGTTCGCTTCTGTTTTGCACATCCTTTTGGCATTCGTTCATGTGTATTTCCCCAGATCTTCCTGTCTGTCCTATGTAGCAGATGCCGCAAGAACAATAAATTTTATAAACACTTGGGTTTTTTTTTAAAGGATGATGTGGAGGCTTCGGGGGATATAGAAATCTTGAAATTTTTTCCAGCGGCAGAAAGGCTACTTTGATGTTATGTTTGTTTAGTAATTTAGCCATCTTATCTGTAACATTCTTGATATATAGAAGCGTGATAGCATTTTTGAAATCTTGTTTCTATGAGATGCTTGTAGGAGATGTGTAGAGGATTTTTTTGATAGTCTTGGGTTCATAACCATTTTTTTTGAGGATCTGTGTTAAATATTCTAATTCTTCATTTCTCTGTTTTTCTGTGCTGGAAATATTATAAGCTCTGTCTCTCAGGGTTTTTATTAGACCTATTTTCTGCGAAGGGTGATGGTGTGAGGCCGCATTGAGAAATCTTCCTGTGTTGGTAGGTTTTCTATATACTGAGAAAGAAAGTTTATTATCTTTTTCATTGGCTTCTAATAGGATGTCAAGAAAAGGAATTTTTCTAAGTTCTTGTTCTAAACAAGTTTTTAAAATTTTAAATTTTATATTCTTATGTAAATTATTCAGGTAATGTTTGAAAATAATGAGTTCATCTGTTGTTCCTGGCCATATGATGAAAATATCGTCTACATAGCAGAGCCAAATTTTTGGTTTTTTATGATAATTGATTAAACCATTATTTTCAAAATTTTCCATAAATAGGTTAGCTAAAGCCGGAGAGAGGGAAGAGCCCATAGCCAATCCTTCTTTTTGTTCCCAAAATTTGTCTTGATACATGAAAAAAGTATTATTTATACAATGTTTATAAACATCTACAATGGCTGGAGGAAAGAGGTCTTCAAGGAGATTCAGTTTCGTTTCTTGGAACATTTGTAAATAGGCTGATAACATCCAAACTTGCTAAGATGTCTGAAGGTCCAATGTAAATATCTTTTACCTTTTCAATAAAATGTGCACTGTTCTTGATGAAAGATGTTTTTCCTGTGTGAGGTAAAATCATGTTGGTGAGATGTTTTGCTAAATTAAGGTTGGAGAGTCTCTTCCATCCACTATCGGTCTTAAGGGAATACCTATCTTACGTATTTTTGGTACACCATAAATTCTTGGAACTAATGGGTGTTTTGATTGTAGAGTTCTTTTAACTTCTTCAGTCCAATTAGGCATCTTTTTAATTAGATCATTGGTTTAACTGTGAGCGTGCCATGTGAGATCTCTGTCTAAAGGTCTATAGGTATTAGAATCTTCAAGAAGAGTTTTCATTTTATTGTTATAATCTTCAGAGTTCAAAACTACTGTTGCATTCCCTTTATCTGCTTTTATTATAACGATATTTTTGTCTGATTTTAGTTCTTTGAGGGATGTGTATTCCGTGTAAGGAAGGTTCCTTTAAGGTAATTTGCTTTGCAATAGTAATGCTGTGCTCTGTAGGCGGATGTGATCTGATGTATCACCAGGTAAATTTCTTATTCCTTTTTTTATTTGAGCTATTATGTCAATTTTTGGTAGGAAACGTGGAGTTAAGGAAAGTTGAAACCTTTCAGGAGTGGATTTTTTTCGGTTCTTGATAGGACTCCTGAAGAAAGCTTAATAACTACTTTGGAATAATCTAGGTGTTTTCTTTGTTTTTCGTGAAGAACACCTATTTGATGATAATAAGTACACCTATTATCATCAAATCTTTACACAATACCGTATCCTTAGTTGCACTTTCTCACACTTTCATTACTTCTGAATTCACATTTCCTTTCATTCTCCTACCTGCTCTACTACACGACAATCATTTCTTCAGTTGCTCTAGTTCCTATTGTTAGTATTACTATGGCGTAATGTTTACAGATTTAACTGCCCGTCCAGGTGCAATACCTCTTGCATTATCCACCATTCATTCTTAAAAAAAAAAAAAAAGTAAAACATATATTAACCTCACTGGCCAATATATTTCGAGTGTGTGCTTGGCTCAATGCCATGGCATGTAAAACTGCAAGGGCTGGATGTTGATGGTGCATGGGAGGTGGTTAAGAACTGTTTGCAGGAGGCAATGGTTGACTGTATACCAAGAGTCCGAATAATAAATCAGGTAGGGGTTAAATGGATGAATAACACTATTAAGCTTGAGCTGCAAAAAAAGAAACAATTGTGGAGGGAATTTAAGGAGAAGGGTGACCATCAGGTGCATGAACAGTATAAAGCTCAGGCCAGGATGGTAACAAGGGTGGTAAGAAAAGCAAAAGCAGATTACGAAAGGAAATTGGCCATGCAGGCTAAAGAGAATCCCAAACAGTTTTTTCAATATGTTGCAAGTAAAAGGAAAAATGCTCATGGTAGAATGATCTTAAAAAATGCTGAGGGCAGGGAGGTAACTGAATCAGTCGATGTTGTGGAATTACTGAGCGAGCACTTTGCAAGAGTATATCATCCAGGTGGTGGCTTTGCGGAAATGGAGGAACCAACAGCTTATACTGGAATTGTGATGAATGAGGTAGAGGTAACTAGTCTATTACAGAACCTCAATGTCAATACATCTGTGGGTTTGGATGGTATACCAGCTCGTGTCGTACGTGAAGCGGCCAAAGAATTGTCAGTGCCCTTGACCATTATGTTTAATTTGAGCCTCAGGACTGGGTCAGTCCCAAGGGGGTGGAAAGAGGGGAAAATAGTTCCACTGCACAAAGGTGGTTCCAAGGCTGCTGTTGAAAATTACCGGCCAATCAGCATAACAGGAATCATTATCAAGGTCTTAGAGAAAATAGTCAAGAGGAAAATACAAGATTGGATAGAAGAAAATGGGATACTGTATCGGGGACAGCATGGTTTTGTGAAGGGTAGGTCATGCCTCAGTAACTTGCTCACGTATTATAACACAGTGACGGATGAACTGGATAAGGGTAATGGGTTTACAGTGATTCTGCTGGACCTTGCTAAGGCCTTTGACAGGATACCACATGGAATTCTAATCAGTAAATTGCAGCATATGGGAATGGACATAGGGTTGGTGAGATGGATAGGAGGGTGGTTGACGGAGAGATATCAGAGAGTGGTTTACTCAGGAGTAGAGTCCACAAGACGGCCTGTGACTAGTGGTGTACCACAAGGATCTGTTCTTGGACCACTGCTGTTTAATTTGTTCATAAATGATATAGGAAAGGATCTGAGAGGAACAGTTCATTTGTTTGCGGATGATGCGAAGTTGGGTAGGGCAATAGTGAATGCAGATGACGTCAAAATTTTGCAGGATGATTTGGATAGATTGGAGGTCTGGGCTAGGGAGAATGGATGTCAATTTAATGTGGCAAAATGTAAGGTTATGCATTTTGGGGTGAAAAGATGGGAGGCAGTTTACTGCATTGGTGGAACCGTGCTCCAGGAAATTGATGAGGCACGAGATTTAGGAGTGTTGGTGGATAAGGAATTGAAATTTAGGGGACACATTGCAAAAGTGGCCAAATCAGCTCATCAAATCACTTGGTTGCTGAAGAATACGTTGACAAGCAGAGACAAGCAGGTTATTGTTCCTCTGTATCGAGCCTTGATAAGACCTCATCTCGACTACTGTGCTCAGATTTGGTCACCTAGGTTTCTTCTTGATGGGGAGGAGGTGGAGAGGATCCAGAGGCGAGTGACCAAGATGATAGCAGGTCTGTGGAATGAACCCTATGAGAACAGGTTGAGGATTTGTGGGTTGCAAAAATTGGTTGATAGGCGGAGGAGGGGAGATATGATTGAGACATTCAAATTACTGAAGGGTTTCTATAAAATTAATTCAGAAGATATTTTTGAGAACAGGGCTGGTTGTGGGAGGACTAGGGGACATCCATGGAAACTGGGCAAAAGTGTGGTTAGTAAAGGTGTTAGAGCTGGGTTCTTTACTTTTAGAGTAGTGAATGAGTGGAATGCGCTCCCTGAGTCTGTGGTGGATGCTGTGACAGTGAATGAGTTTAAGGCGAGGTATGATAGATACTGTATGAATGTCGAATAGTTGTGATGAAAATGATTTGGGGCCTCCATCGATGAGTCTAATGACTCCCTGGAGTTGCCCGTAATAATAATAATAATAATAACTTTATACCAAAAGCACTCACCGTGAGCATTTAATTGTAAGTGGAGGTTTCTGTGGTTTAGAAGTTTATAAGGCATATTTCGGTAATTGGACCACATTTTTTTTTATTAAGCTAAAAGCACAATAAAGAAATAAAACCAGACAAGTTTCATAAGTCATTTGACTTACATCTTCAGGGGTAAAAGGTAACTTAAAGTTTAAAACAACAAAAAAGAGAAATTATTAAAAAATAGTTCATACTATTTTTAAACTTAGCACTGCTTTGAATCTGCATTCCGATTTTTTAATTTTATGAACAGTCAGACGGCTACAACTGTATAGTATGAACTATTTTGGAATAATTTCTCTTTTTTTTTTGTTGTTTTAAACTTTAAGTTACCTTTTACCTCTGAAGATGTAAGTCAAACGACTTACGAAAGTTGTCGGGTTTTATTTCTTTATTGTGCTTTTAGCTTAATAAAAAAAATGTGGTCTAATTACCGGAATATGCCATATGAACTTCTAAACAACAGAAACCTCCACTTACAATCTTTTGGTATATCAACCATATACCTTTTGCATAAGGACAAAATATATAGTCAAAAGCAGCTATAGGCCAAGGAATGCAAAGGAAGATGTATGTGTTCAGCAACTTAACTAAATGTGCATAGGAGGAGAAATTATAGGGAACTATGGATCATACAATGGAAGGATGAAAGGACATATGAGAAGGAAATGGAAGTTATGCAGTTACTGAAAGAGAATTATCTAAAACAGCATGTAATGGAGAGAACACAGTTTGAAAGTGCTAATCTCATGACAGCATTAGAAGATGTGTCCATAACCAGGGTAGTCATTTCCCCTCCAATTTGGAGGAGCAATTATACAATCATTAACCGAAGAAGAAGCCAACAAGGGTTTTTTTTTTTTTTTTTTTTTTATCAAAAAGGAATATCTATGTAACTGCAGAACCAGCAGCTATAACAAACCGAAACAGCAGGTCAGTAGAGGATGAGAAATGGTCAAGGTATAATTTAAACATTATCTGAGACCACATACCCACAGGATAAAGTGTGTATAAGTCCCCCAGCCCCTTCTTAATGGATGAGTAACACCATTAAGGAGGAACGGGGGGGGGGATGTTGTGCAAGAAATGTGAAGAGAAATGAAATTAGCAAGAAGTAAAAGAGCAGTACAAAGCACAAGAAGAAGGAGACCAACATGGTAAGGAAGACAAACTTGGATTATAAGAAAAATTAGCATTGTACACCAAAGGAAATCCTAGAGTTATTTTATTATGCAGCAAGTTAAAGAAAGAATGATTATGAAAGGATAACTTAATAGAATATGAAAGGCAAAGAAACAAGAAATAGTTGAACTGCTGATTGATAATTTTGCAAGGATATCATCAAGTAGAGATAATGCAGTGACTGATGCAAGGGGAACCAATGTGAGAAAAGAAATAGATGAACTGGAGAAGTTTAGAATATTATGTGAATGATGTGAATACAATCATAGGAATGGATAGGATATTAGCATTTTTAAGAGAAAATGCAAGAGGCAGTGACTCGGATCAAACTGTTCGTGTCTCAGCACAGAGTGTCCCAAGAGAATAAGATAGCTTCATTATATAACAGAGGATCCAAGATAAAAGTAGTCAAAATAATACACAAATCAATGTCATAGCAACCGATAAGGTACTGGACAGTGGCGATGCATACCATTTCAGTTGGGTGTGCTGTCGTGGCTTATGCAACCCACACTACAAAATTCACGTCAGTTTGGCCGTATGATTGCATTTTTATCAATGTATGAAAGTTTTAAGTAAACAGCACATCAGTGCTCATCTTAATTGGTCTAATGGAATTAATTGTAGGATAACTTTGAATACTTTAATTTATGAATTAATTGTAACCAAATCTGCACAGAGTTTGGGGACAATGTGCTTGTTTTAAGATATATTAGAAAACAATTTGAATTACTCAAAGCTGTAAAATTTGGAAGAGGAGGATGAGGCTTACCTCTTTCGACTACAGTGCTGTTACCCATTGTAAATATGGGCAAAAAAGTTATAAATTTATCGAAAATTATATATTAAAAACTTGTCTATATTATATATAAAAACTTGCCTACTACATCAGTTCACACTTCTGCACACAAAACAAATGAAACTCAGAAAACAAACACAGCAACTCATGATAAATGAGAATGCTCAATTGGATTGGTTGACACAATAATCAATCACAGCCTCTAGGTGCTATTGTCTCAGAGCTCACCCTGCCTCGCCTTCTGAGTGGTTTAAAACTACTAGAACGCTAAGAATTTGACCTGCTGCACCATCCATACATCTGTTCAAAGGGCTGAAAGGGGTCTGTATTTGTGACTGTGCACTGAAGCTATTAACTGGAATGTGATGCAATATTTATGCATCGAAAAGTGTCCTCTTCATGAAACACTAGTATATTGTGTTTAATTTTAGGAATCTCACAAAGCCAGGAAACAGAGGAGTCTTTAACAGGAATAAATGCAGAAATATAATATCAGTGATATTGCTATTTCCGTGGGCGTGCAACGCACACCTAACACACCAGGAATATTCGCCCATGGAAAAGTTTTTGTTAAGGACAGAATGAGTGGCCAAAGAGAATGATCTTGGTCATTCATTTTACCTAATGAATAGCAACAGAATTTATTTCTTCATTTGAGAAAAGGACAGATCTATAGCTATCACTGATTCCACATCCAGTTTTCAGATCCATATGAGATAAAGGCGATTTCAATTTTTTTTAATGCTGAGTTTTTGTGGGAAGAGATGATCAAGCTTGATGAACAACTAACTGATATCATGAACATCCATGTTGTCTATAATCAGTCCATAATTCGCTGCAATGTATCCTGTTATCTTAACTATGCAACATAATTATGGTGCATTTCTTTCCCTCCTTCAGAATCCTCACTAAAAAGCAATATACTTGGTGAAATTGCTGATATGCTGCCCACCTCGTGTCAATGTGTTTTACTCGGTGAATCAAACTAACTCTCTTGCACATTTCTTTAACATACACACTGAAATCAAATGCTGATATAAGACAGGAAGAGATAAAGACTGATATATACACATACATAAAAGGTATGTTGGAAGAAACGACAAAGAAATGTGAGAGAGTAAAAATTGTAGATTTGCTACCCAGATAACAACAGCACCGAGTTGCTATTGATTCCATTTGCAGACTGTGTAGAAGAAATGGATGCAAGTTTTTAGATGTGTGGAGTGTGTTTGATGGCAGAAAGGACTTGTATAAGAGGGATGGCCTGCACTTGAATTCATATGGCATCGGGAGCCTGGAAAAATTACTTATTGGATGAGACACCTAATGCAGAGAGTCAGGGAAACTAAATCACCAAAGAAGGAATGGGAAAAATGTGTGCAAAAATTCAGCTATGGTATGCAAACGTGATAAAGATATAAATGGCTAACAACATGGTTATGCATCTGGTGAAGGGATGGAAATATACACTTTGGGTTTGAACCTTTTGAGTATGTCTAGGAAAGGAAAAGAGAAAGTTCTACAACAAGGCCAAATAGATTGCATATCTAATTATAAGAATAGGCTAGGTGGTAATTTGTTATGTCTAAACACAAATACTAGGAGCATTAGAAAGAAAGAGGTTGAATTCATTGCTTTATGGAATACAATGTGGCCTAAGATTGTTGGCAATAGTAAAACCCGGCTATTAGAATCAGATACGGTAACTGGAATCGAGTGTAACAGGTATACTATTTTAAGGAATGAGAGAAGAGAAAGTGTACTACTAATGATATCAGACAGCTTAAGTCCAGTTAGGGTAGAAACGCAAGAAAACAATGGTGGTAACAATGTCCCATGTAGCAGTGAGTTTGAGGCTATCTGGTTGCCTACCCTTAAGTTTATATAACAATCTCACATGTGGAATCCTATAAATGCTTGGAAAAATCCAAATGTATCATGTTACATCTATTTCACTTATTCAATTCTGCTGATATGTACCGTTGGAAGGGGGGGGGGTACAAGATAATTATGATAGTACTACACAAAAAGTTATACTATTACTAACTTCTAATCAATAATATTCCTCCAAATTAATCTGTTATCTGTCAAGACTCCAATATTATCAGATCTTATATTTCTGTCTTTTAAGGCACTTTTTACTAAATCAATCCATGTACTTGGTCTTCTGCTGGGTCTTTTCCCTGTCAACCCGTCAAAGAACACTTGTTTTGCTAATCTTTCTCCTCCCATTCTGTTGAAGCGATGATACCATCTGAGATTAGCTCTACTAACATATTCCTGAATGCCAACAATGGCAAGATCTTCCCTCATATCTTCATTTTTAATGTGATACTGCCACTGATGGCATCACTTCACTCAAATAATGTTTCTCAGAACTCTTATATCAGTAGTCTTTGATCAAGGGTTTTATTTCTAACCCAGCTCTCAGATCCATAAGTTAAAATTGGTTTGAACACCGTCTTGTGTACAGCTAATTTAATTTCTTTCTTATTCCATATAAATTTATTCAACAGACTTCCTATCATACCAGCTTTACTAATTCTGTTGTCTATACAAAACCATACTGCATTTTATAAAGGAGCATAGTGCTACTACCCAACTTTGGAATTCCTAACCAGATTTACAGTTTCCTGATGGCAACACCAGAGATACTGATTGGACTATAATTTGTTGAATCCACCCCAGCTCTATCCTTATATAATGGAATTATTTTGTTTGCCTTCTATTCATTAGGAACCATGCATATGCAAAGACTCAAGTTGAATGACCATCCTTCATAGTGCAATTAGAAGAACAGCAAAACACGCCCTTCTATTTGAAAAGAACTGAGTTCAATTCTTTTTGTGACAAGAGGAATCTTTATGCAGGTTTTTTTCAAATAAAGGTGACTTAGCCAATCTCATACAGAGACAGCAGGGTTTTTTCATCCTGTATACAGTCAAATCAGCGATGAGAACACACACAATATAGACAAAAAAAAAATACTGGTGTTGGTGATGATGGACAGTAGATGCTGTTGATGGTAGGTGTGTAGTAGGAGAATTAAGTAGTAAGAGAGACAGTGAGATGTGTGTAGCAAAGTAGAGTGTTTGTACTCCCACGACAAGTGCTTGTACTCCTTACAGGTGTTATGTAATAATAATAATATTCCTACCCTCTTGCACATTTCTTCAACACCCATGCCAATATCCCATCCACTCCAACTGTTGTGTTCGATTGAAGCTCTTGTAATAGCTTATTTTCTAACTCATCTATATCTATTCTTTCATCTAGTTCCCCCAATACTAAGCTGAACTAAACAACTAAGCCATTTCTAGTGTTTAATGTGTTCCTACCATCAACATCCACCAGAGTTATTCTTTCATGGCCATTCTTTTACTTGCTACAATGCAATAAAATTCTCTCAGATTCTCTTTGCCTGTAAGGCTAACTATTTTCTTTTCATAATCTGATTGTGCCTTCCTTACATGGCCATCACTCCATTTGGTCTGCTCTTTATACAACTGCTGAGATTGTCAACATTCTTCTTACAAAATCAACTCACTACATACTCTTCTTATGCAGCTCATTGTTTATAGTATTCATTCATTTAACTCCCATGAGATTCTAGGCAGTTTCTCACATCAAGGCACTGCTTCAAGTTGACTTCTGAGTCTGTTACAATCACCTGCCTTATAGTTCCACATATGTCTCTTCTTAAACAAGGATTTCACATACACCTTCACCTCCCAAGTCAAACCTGCATTTTCTCTCTCTCTCTCTCTCACTAATTGGAGGTATAATAATCACCTCGTTGTTGATGGTAGGGATCCTCAGATGCTATTACTAGAGCTAATGTTCTCGTACCATGAGTCCTATTCACTTATTATTTAAGGAAGTAATCTCTCAGTAATTCTATAAATTCTCTTTGGCCTCATCTTGCATACTTTCTCCTCCCTCTGGTTTACATCTACCATATTCAAAATCACCCATAATGATAAACCTTCCTTGTATTCAATAAGATTTATCTGTTCATGTATTTCACAGAGTTCTTTGGATTCTCCTCTGTAGCAGCACCCAATCGAGTTTTGTTCTTAACTCTGATTAGAGACAGGATACCCTCCCATCTGATAAGACCAAGTACAGGTATACAAGACATCATCAGTTATATTATGCATTCAAAATGAAGATGGACTGGATATAACAATACAACAAAATATAACAACAACACAAGATGGTCTAAATTATTAATAGAATGTAGACATGAATGGCAGCAGGCAAAGGGGAAGACCAAAAAAGAGATGGCACGATTAATTTTGTTAGAGTGTTCAAATATAACAAATGAGAAAAGACAGAAACAGAATGGAATGGAGAAAACTGGGGAAGACCTTCCAACACTGTCACTCTAAATCACACCAAGCAGCCTACCGAACTCACTACATGTATTTCTCATACTACCACCATTGTTGGAGATTTCTACTCTGGTGTAAACCCTTTGCAGTTGTTAGCACTCCTCTCTGCCTTTATTATCTTGTCTGTCCTTCTTGAATCCAACACATTCTATTCTTCTAATGATATCCTCTATTGTCAAGACAGGTCTCACTAATGCCAATAATTTTGGATTCAATTGCATCTACCAATGTTAAAAGAACTTCTTGCCTTTATTCCTAATACTTCTATCATTAATGTATATGCATGACAGCTGACCACCATACTCAGGTAACTCTTAAAACATAATAACCAGGTCACACAGAAATTTTTTGATTATAGTCAGCTCATTTGCAGATTCTCAGATGCCATTACTAGATCTAGTGTTTTGTATGATGAGCTGCTTTTATTATGTATTACTTTAGGTAGTTAGGAATAATAATCTGCAGTACACATAGGCCTGTAAGACCCAAGACCTTTCATATGGTTATGAAAGCTGCAGACTGGCTTTCATAACCATAATTTTAGGATAAGATGGCTAGTCTGATGCCTAAATATATATTCTTGTGTGTATGCTGTATACGTTCTCTAACTAGTTTTCCTGTTTTGCAGGATGAAAAAAATTCAAGTTTTCAGCAGGAACACTCCCACCACCTCTGTATGAGACCAGCAAACTCAGATTCAGTTGAAAAGTCCTGATAAGGTCTTTGTGTCGTAGATGAGATTTGAACCCATGTTTTTGTCAAAACTGACTAAGTCTATAAAGTCTCATTCTCTCATCTTGCTTGTCTTCAGTCTATATCTCCATAGCTGAAATTACCATTAATGATAGTGCTACTTGTATCCATAATGTTTATCTGTCTATGCAGAACACAATACTCCTCTTCAGATGACTATCCTATAGTAGCATCCAACTATGCTTTTTGTCTACTGACCTCTACCTTACACCAGAAAGCCTTGGATCCAAGCCTATATTACTCATTAAATTTTTTAAAAAAATTATGGAAATAACTACCGAGTTATTTCCATAATTTTAATAAAACCAAAATTCTTTGTATCAAGGTCATCGTCTGGAGGACGTGCACGCACGCACACACACACACACATATATATATATACACACACACACACAAAGAAATTATGATGCTATGACAGAAAGGATCTATCTACATTACTCATACTACCCACCACTGGTATCTTCTACGCAGGCTGGATTTAATTCCTAACATAAAATTAAATCTAAAAATCTTTTTTTTTTATTTCATTATAATGAGAATGTCTTTTTTTTTCTTTTTAGGTCAGTTTAAATTAATTTTATTAAAAAGTGCTACTAAAATATAATGAGCACTTCAATTGCTTCTTAAACCATTACAAACAGATCAGCACTGATAAGCCACTGATCTGACTTTGTACATTAAGTGCTGTTAAAAATTTTCAATTTTTTAATGAAAAAGCATTACCTTTTTATTTATGATCCAAAATTTTCACCATAATATATCTATTTATCAACTTACTTTCTTACTGAATTAAAATATCTGATATATCTCAACAGAAATCAAGGAATGATTTTGTGTGACATTTGGAAATCATTTATCGGACCTTTAAACATATTGGACTAATTTTTCTGCAAACTATCGAGCACACCAGCTGAACAATGACTGACCATGTGCCAGCTTCCATGCTCTGCAAGTTTCTGTTATACTTGTGCAACGGTTCCTACAATAATGATTCATTTTTAATGCTTGTATATTTGCATGTTCATCCCAAACCCAGATGAAGCTTAAGTAGCAAAACTAGTAGGTTTTATTAAATAATTATTATGACATATAAACCCAGTGTTAGTTATTTTTTATTATATCTGACATATCATTAATAATCTTAAAAATCTTAAAAGAATAAAGGATACAGCATCCAGGGTTAAGAAATGAATTCTCTCTTTTTCTTCTCTGAAAACAAAATGATATAAGTCAAGCTCTTATAAAATTAATGAACTTAAAATTCATAAAAACAGATCTTTATATAATTCTGAATAAATAATAAAATATTTTTTCAAAAATAAAAAAATTATGATTTTAAATTTAAAATTCATGAATAATTCTCATAATTCAAAATTTAATAAATTTTGAATTATGAGAATTATTCATGCAATTATCTGCATGGAAAGTTGGGATTTGCAGCCTATGTTTGGATATTCCTTCACACAGGATTGTAGATTGCAGAAGACATCAGCATTACATGGAAGTTGCAAAAGGTCTGAGACTATTTTTAGAATCGGTATTGACTATGAAGCACTCTACTCGACTTCAACTAGCATGGCTGCATTAATTTGCCAAAGATCAGGGAGACTCATTCTGAGGCAAGACAGCCTGACTTCAAATTAACTTTATGGTTATCTGCCCATAGAGGGTGCCATGTTACAACGTTAGTTCTTTTTCAGTTTGAATTGTTTGTACAATGATTTAGTTGAGTGCTATGTGCTTGTCATGGTTAGAATTTGTGCTCTGAAGATGCTGGGAAGAAACAAACAAAATATTGCTAAGTTCAATAACTAAATTAATTTTTTCCTCTCTTGGTGTTGTCTATACTGCAATATTACAATGCCAGAATGGCAAAATTTTGCCTTTCACAAAACTGACATGGGAATATGTGCATTCCACTAGTATAATACTATGAACATAGGATTTGACCATCTTATCCATTTAATATGTTAAATCACCTTGAGCATTGGGATTTAATTAGAAGAGAAAATGAAATTATGAACTCCTGTGGTCCCATAAGTTTCCTACAGTGACATTCAATTGCATTTGTCCCTGATTCTTGAGAATTAATGCCAAAATACTGTGTTCAGTTGGATAACTAAGGCTCTTTTGTCTTCTTTGCTGTTCAGCTACACTTTAACCAATAGTTTGCTGATGATGTGTTTGCTATCTGGCCTCATAAACCAGACAAAGTTTTAGAGCATCTAGCAGCCAACATAAACTTCTCAACAGAAAAAGTATTTACATATGCAATCACATATGTAAATCACCCCCATCCCAATAGTATGGCATCCTCAAAACACTACTGAGCCAGAGTTATTTGTTCAAATGACAGACCTTGAAATTAAGTTCAGGTACCTTTGCAGCACCTTTTAACCAATGGTTACAACCCCTATAAAACAGATGAAATACAGCATGCATCCCATACCTCTTACAACCAACACACAAGACCACAGCAAAACTATTCCCATCCCATATATTAAGGGTACATTACATCAGAAAAGATAGTTCAAGTTATCTGCAAATATGAACTCCATGTTACTTTCAAACCATTCATTCAGATACTTCATCCTAGCTACCTTCATCCATTTTGCATAAAGATCAACTTCATCCTTTTCCATATCCTGAAGTGTATAAAACTTGTGCCTGCAGTTTAGCTTACTTTGAACAAACTGGTAGATCAGTTAATATCCACCCTGAAGAAGGCAAAAATTATGTCCATGATCATCTGTACAGCAAGTCAGGGCTGGTAGATCATGTTCTAGCTACTCCTTCACACAGGATTAAATAGAAGAAGACATCAGTCATCTGACAGACTATTTTTAGAATCAGCATCAGCTATGAAGCGCTCTCCCAAACCTCAACAAGTATGGTCACATTAATTTGTCAAGATCTGGAAGACAGTCATTCAAAGATCAGATAGCCTGACTTCTCCCAATTAACTTTATGATTATTTGGCCCATAGAGGGTTCTATATTAGAACATTAGTTCTTTTTCAGTTACATTTGAACCGTTTCTACAATGATTTAGTTGAGTGTCATGTGGTTTTCATTATAACTTGTGCTCTGAAGATGCTTAAGATGGTTTTCTGAAGAAAACAAGCAAAACATTAATGAGTTCAATAAATGACTATTTTTTTTTGTATCTCTCTTGGTGTTGTTTATACTGCAAAGTGCTATTATAAATAATAGCACTTTGCACCTAAGTCTTTCTATATGTATGTCATTC
Source organism: Typopeltis vanoorti (assembly GCF_054136105.1). Taxonomy (NCBI): domain Eukaryota; kingdom Metazoa; phylum Arthropoda; class Arachnida; order Uropygi; family Thelyphonidae; genus Typopeltis; species Typopeltis vanoorti. The sequence continues at coordinate 29,267,576 of NC_143553.1, forward strand.
TGGTTAGGTTCAACTACCACAAATTGACATGAAAAGATCTATAAAAATTCTCTCTCTCATACAGGAGGCTTGAGTCTGAGTCTCTTTATTATGTGTGTAATACACAATGAAACCTTTTCTACTACAGATATTTAACTACAATCAAGGATTTCACTTATGTACTTTTTGGGATCTTTGTATTTTTGTTAAATTCCTATGAGTGAAATGTGCAAGTAGAAAAGAAGAGAATGAAGAAGTGTAAAGACTAGAAACAATACACCCATTTTAAAAATTTATTTACCTACTTAAACATTACTCCCCTTTTTTTCTCATTAAAATATAAATTTGTAAGGGGAAAAAATTAAAACAGAATATAAAGAATTTTCACCTATAACAAGAATAAAATATGCATAAAATGAGTCAGAAAATAAAATTTCACTTTTACCTGCCAAATTTCTTAACTACATGTTTTGCTATTTTTTGTATATGCATGGAGGCTTCTTTCTCATATAAATCACATCTTTTCCTTCTGAAATTTACAAAAAAAAATTATTAACAATTATTTTTAACAATCTCATTAGCATTTTTCTGAATTAGAAATATGAAAAGTTATCTAGAATATTAGTGCAAATACCAATCATATAACAATCATTTCATGGAAAATTCAACCTAATGAATGGCTAAGAGATGATAAGCATCACAGACTATCTGTTATGTATCTGGGGACAGATACATTTGATGAGAAATCAAATGTATCTATTTGATTGCTCATTAGATACACTTTTATTCACATTCCTGACCAAACATGCTACAAACACTAATTTCAAACAGATATGGATGGCCTAGTAAATGAGATTTATAGATTTATTGCTTTTCAGCAATTTAATGTGATCTTCACATCCCCTCATTATAGCTATAGTTGTGTGATAAAAAAAAAAAAAAAAAAACACTGCAGGCATAACAGATTCATAAAAACCTGGCAAAGACTGGCAGGGTCAGTGTATGGTGGAGAAGGAATTCATCTTGCTAAAAAAAAAAAAAAAAAAAAAAAAAAAAAAAAAAAAAAAAAATCAGCTAACGCCTTTTTATTCCCGTATACGGGAGTAGGCGAGGCCATTTAGCCCTATCTAACTTATGGAGACTGAGTGGGCAGTTCAATCTCCACTGGTACCCAATCAGAGACAGATGGCCCAAAGCTATCACTAATTAAGCGGTACGCAGTGAAGAGAGACGGCTCAAATGTGCCGCCATCTCGTGGTCCCTAACCCTAACACAATATATTTAATGTCTGAAATAATGTGGGTTCTACGGTCGATTTTCTTGAGTTTACAGGATGAAAAACCCGAGTTTCCAGGAGGAAAAACCTGCTTGCCCATGCCAGAGATCGACTAACTTGGGAACCGGTCGAAAAAAGGCTTAGAAAAATTTCCTCTAGTCGCCGACTAGACTTGAAATGAAGTCTTCCTTCGTGCGGCCAAGTGCGGTGGTGTGCAAACACCACATCCACTGAGCTACACAGGCTCCCTCATCTAATAAGTACAAAAAAAAATAATAAAAATTGCTAGCATGCCATATACACAAACTTCTTGGAATGTTAAACGCTAAAGTAATCTGAATCATTCGGGAACAGTTTACAGCTGATCACAAGGAAATAAATCATTATTAAACAAAAAAAAAAAAAAACATCGATTTCACATGAATATATTTAACATTCCTTAAAAGATACTAGGACTAATCTAAATGATAACCAAAAAGAAATTTTGATTTAGCATTTAGTTTCCCCAAGGTGGTGTTCTGACAAATTTACAAATGCATATTGCATCTCCTTACCTGCATATGTTTTCTCAACCAGTTTCTCTCTACTCAAATGATGAGAAAAAATACATTGAATTTAATGCAGTCCATGCAAAGAACCATATTTGCTTCCCATATACATATACATGACTTTATAAATAACAACGATTTAGCATAACTGGCAAAAGCTTCTTTTTCAAACTCAAGTAATAAGAAATAAAATTGTAAACAGTATTACCATGCTTAAATAACTAGACACCTGACTTAAATTATGTTAATGATAATAATAATCAAGATGTATATATGTTGAAAGGCTTAGGCATTGTCAAATATCTGCGTTAACTTCTTTTTTTTTTTTTTTACAGTATAAATTCACAACACCAAACAATAATAATAATAATTATTATTATTAACATCTGACCTTCATGGAGTGAAAGGAATCATTGCAGGATTTCCAAACTCTCTCATGAAAAAAGATCATCGAACCATGCCTTAAACCTATTCACAGTATCTCCACTCACCACACTTTAGGAAATGAATTCCACTCACCAATTACTCTCCATGAAAAGAACCTACTTTTCACTCCCGTGCTCACACTATCTCTATATAGCTTCCAGTGATGAGGTAGCCTCTTGTTCAACTTTTGTCTCCTACTCTGAAAAATCTCCACCATATTAATCTTGTAACAAACCCTCACCAACTTATATGTCTCAATTCTTCTCCTTCTATTTACAACGCTCTGCAAGTTACATTCCCTCAATCTCTCCTCATATTTAACATTCCACAGATCTGATAATGACTTAATAAACTTTCTCTGAACCCTTTTCAAAACATTCCCTTGAAAACCAGGCAACCAAATCTGTACACAGTAGTCCATATGTGGCCTGATCAAAGTCTTATACAAGGAAACCATAACTCTGCATCTATATGTCGATGTCCTTCTCCTTATTATTGCCATAATCCATTGCAGTGTTCTTACAATTTTAGCAATGTGAAAATAGTGAACAAAGACTTCAAATCTCTGTTCACCATTACTCCCAGATCTCTCATCTCTTCCACCTCCTTCAAAATTATCCCATTAACTGTATACTCTGCACCCTAACTTTGCTAACAAATTTCAAGACTGCTTTTTGCAACATTAAACTGACAGCTCCACTCACTACCTAGCCACTGACAGTCTACTGAGCCTCCTGCAAGGCCACATCTACTCCTCACAACTCTTCCCAATTTTGCATCATTCACGAACAGCTGCATATCTGTAGTTAAGTTGGTACCAATGTCATAACGTACAAGTTAAACAATAATGGTCCCAAAAAGATCCCTGTAGTACTCCACTAATAACCTTCCTCTTTTGGGAGACCCTCCTCCATACACAACCATGAGCTGCTGTTATCGTGGTAAATTTCAAACCAGTATCCTCATGGACATAAGAAATAAGAATTATAATCAGTTAACTAATTAATTAAACAATTAATGGAAACATTAAAGGAAGTGCTTAAAACATTTGAATTACATTAAAAAAAAACATTCCAGTTTACTAAAAAATTTTCAACTTGGATAAGCTATTGAGAGAGGACGGTTCATATGCATGGCTTGCAAAAGGCATCAGTTACTGAAAGCTAATCAGGGACTATATCAGCCAAAACAGGCACATGCTTAGTATAGGAAAATGTTGCCACTTCAGTTATAATATATTATAATATTCTTATACACTGAATCATTCTCTGCTACCTCCCAAAACAAGGAAAACAATAGGGAAATTATTATATTAATTTTTACTACTTTAACAACTGTTATTTAATAGTTTTATTACCATCAAAGACTTTCTGCTCTTGACAGTCATAATGCCATACATAAGAACAAGAAGAACGTTTGCTTCTTTTCTGCTAGGTCCCCTACAAAAAATATGTGAAAGTTCAATTCTAGTCGCAGATTAGAACAATTTTTTCTTGGCTACTTTTCAACCCTTGAAAGCTAATTCTTGGCCTTCTTGCTAAAATTGTTTTTCTAACATTCAGATGCAGGAGATTGGATAGTGAGTTGGAGTTGTATTTATTTCCCAGACTATTTATTTACTTTGCAGTAGTTAATCATTTCTGCATACACACTAATTTATTGCAGGGGTGGCCAGACACATGCTTGATTGCATCCCTCCTGATATCTGCAATTTCCCTGGTTTTGTACTTCCAAACTGTTGAAAGTTTTTTCGCTTGGTTAGACTATAAATTATATATTTAGTTTAATCCTTTATCCACGTGTAAGCAAACAAAGTTTGCACCTGAGGTATCTTCAGGACTGGGGCAACTCGTGGTAAAGGTGGCATAAGTGCTCATCACTTGCCTTAGTATCTCCTATAATGCAAGGCACATTTCCTTGCAGACATGTATAATGCTATGCATTAAGGAAAGGGACCACTACCCAGACCGTTTTTGACCTTTATTGAGGTACCACTGATGAGACCTCAATAAAGTGTAAATTTTTTTAGTATTTTACAGTTTACACTACACTGACCATATTCAAATTCAATTACAATATATTCGATGACAGATCACACTGTCAGAAGAAGCAGCTTTTGCAACTTTTAGCAGCAGCTTCACTTAGCAAACATATCTGTTTTCTGACAGCACAGCATTATCAGACTTTTGGCTATTGTCTAGAGTTGCTGGCTTTCACAACAAGCTCAGGAATGAGACAGCTACCTTTCAGTGTTTTTTCTAAAGCTTTTGTTACATCAGCCATAAACTATGCTTGCTTTACATTATGATTCTGCAAACATAAGAAACTGTACATCTTTGGTTAACATTAATGAATGTTTAGTGTCAAGAGGTCTTTTTAACTTACTTGGTACCATGCACTCGTTTGAAAGAGTCTCACCACATAGAAGAACATAACGGCAACGGATATGAAGAATTGCCCATCCATGAGAATCTGAATTGCATATAATTGTCGCTATATTGTCAGTTCATAAGCTTCTGGTACTTGATGATGCACTCATATTACTGAAGGTCGACTGGTGGTGCTTTAGTTTAGCATTTGCAGCAAAATAAATCAATATTACATAAATAGTAGGCTGGTGCAAGTTGTTTTCATGCAAATTTAATTGTATAAAAAAACAAACGTAAGCTGTGATTCAGACTAAATATTTTTTACTATCAAAATTTAGTGACACACCAGTGGCCCTCTCACAGCACACTGTTTAAGAAATGCTACTATAGATGAGAGATCATTAGAGCACAACATAACTACAAATTATTCATTTTTTCCCTTGGTGCAAAGGAATAATAACTCATTCATGCTATTCTTATATTTGAATGGATGTCAGTCAGTCTTGCAAACCATTTTTTTAAAACAACCAGAATAAATTAAAATTAGATTGTAGGTGTTATTAGAAATTACTGAAAGGTATCCTCAAGAGATACAGTGTAAAATCTCGCGAGAAATTCATTTTTTAGGAAATTTTCACTAAAGATTTTACAATTATTTTGTCTGAATTTCTTAAGAAAAAATGTACTTAGTAAGATATAAAAATGTAAAAGAATAATTTGCTGTTAGAATGCACCTGCACTTTAGACTTGTTGTTAAAAGCTTAATAAGAGTTAAGCCGAATTAGCACCAAATACCACCAAAATCGTAAGGTCAAGCAGTCAGCGAAGACGTCAATTCATTCATTGCTTCTGGCTAATCCTGGAACACTCCTAAATATGAACAAAGGACTGAAAATGGAATAAAAGGCAATGCAGCACATGGTTAGGGGCTTTTTGGTCCTTGGCTCTTCACCTACGAGGTCTGTGGGAGCTCCTTCCTGCAATCCAGGAGGATCGTTTTCCCACCGTCGCCTCATGTTCACAGCTGCCAGCTCGCTCTAGGCTCTCAGTAGCTACGGCAGAACCCCAGCGTGTCCGATGAAGAAAAGAGTTTTGGGAAAATCTCTTTTCCCAAAACAAGATCGACCGGACGAAGGATGTTCCAGTTCCAATGTGTATAACGGAATGTATGTCAGACTTTCCTCTCGAGATTGTTAGCAAGTAAGCCATTAATTTGTTGTAGTATGTTATGTGTATGTAACTCGAAATCGTAAAGGATTGAGAGAGGTTACTTGTTAACTAGCGGGAAAAGTGAATGTGAAATAACGGAAAATTATGTATTGCTAAGTATGTCTAATTCACAGGTTGATTGTGATAGTGTCATTGAAGTTTTGAATATATTGAAAAAAAGTTAAATGTAATTCCTCCTGGAATACTTATGCATACTTGTAAGCCAAGTTGTATCATAGAAGATACTTTTATATCAAGGCAAAACGGGTTTTTCTGATAGTGAAACACTATAGTTTCTGTTGCTCAGATAGCAAGTAAATTTGTGTGTTAAAGTACTTTTGATTAAGTTAATCTTTAATTAACTTTTATGTGCTTTGTATCACATCTTTTATTTTGATAATAAATGGTTTTTTTTGTAACTACCTCGTTCTCATTCCTTAGCCAATGCACTATCCCAAAAATATTAACGAGCCTGTGGGAATAGAATACAGTAACGAGCCACAACTTGCATATATAGATATTGTATAGAGGTATTAACTTAACTTTTATCCTTCTCACCCTGACTTTCAAACATTAAAAGATCAATTAAGTGGTGCAGTCGTTACGAATTCTTAACTGACATTGTGCGATTGCTCAGAGACTTACGTTAGATAGACTTACAACACGAGGTCTAACTAACAACAGAAAAAAAAAGGGGAGGGGGGGCAAGAATAAGTTTAAGTAAGATCACAGATAAGCAAGCCAGAATAAGATGAAGTTAAGAAAAGAGATATTTTACATACAGGATACTATGATAGTACAACATGAAAAGTTATTATTAATTTCCTACTGACAATTTTCTTCCAAATTAGTCTTATGCATCAAAACTACTGAGAGATAATAAGGTCAAATCTTATATTTCAGGTTTTATTATCTTATATTTCTCGTAAACTCTCAGGTCAACTTACAAATCTGTCATAAATTCTACAACAATTTGGATTTGAAATAATGATGAATTTAATATCCACTTTTTTGCTTATGTAACTTTACATTGCCAAAATGAAGCCTTTTGGTTAGTAATTACTTTTATGTACCAACCGAGTGTTCACTTAAGAAAAATACATTTCATTGACATTTCGATTTCTTTAATAATGAACGAGAGTTTTTGCTCTCTCAAGATTTCTGAAGAGAATCAACCAGTTGAAAACAGCTGTCAGGCCAAATGGACTAATAAAAGGTGAATATATGGATGCTTGGGACAGTGCTCATGTCTTTCATATAGTCCAAGCTAATGCAACTCGAGGATGTCAAGGATTGTATTCTCGTAAGCTCTCAGGTCAACTTACAAAACTTCCATAATTTCTACAAACATTCAACTTTGAAATAATGTTGGATTTATTATCCACTTTGCCTATGTAATTTTATATTTCAATCTTCTAAGGCAGTGTTTCTCAAAGTGTGGTCCACTGCCCATTAGTGGACCACGTGTTTTCTTGGTGTGCCAAAAAAGAATTTTTATTATTATTATTACGTGACACCTCGATGAGTCCCTTGGACTCATCGAGGGAGGGCACCTACTCTACTACTCTCATTCACCACCACTCAATCCACCAACTACAATGAATCGCCACTACCATCATCTTGTTGGATTCTGAATATATAGAGATTTGAGCAATTAATATTTACTTCAGAATCCAACATGATCTTCCATCACATAAGCTAGACTTAATTAATATTTAATGTAAATAACTTGTTTATACATTAATATTCATGTAACTACCTTAAGGTTCTATTAATAATTAATTAATTAATCAAGGATATATAACAATAGTGAAAGGACTCTGTATTAAAATATTATTGAGTTTATTTTATTTTTTGCTATGTTAATATTATAAGAATTTGTATTCAACATTTTAACTGCGTATTAATTGAAATGTAAATATTCCTTATTTGTTCCTGTATGTAGAGGTATAACGTTAGGCAATGCCTCAGTTTTATTATATTTTGTTTTGGTTGTCATGGAGACGTATGTAAGATAGCTAGCGTGAGTTTAGAACAGAGCGTGGCAGATTGGTATTGAAGGGCTGGAAAGGATTTTAGTAGAAGTAGAGCATGAGAATAATTTCGGCGAGAAGAAGGGATATATAAGCGAAGAACGAAAAAAACGATTCATTCAGGGAATCAGAGTGAGATAACAGCGAGTCGGCGAGTCAGTCAAGAGTAGCTCGCTAAGGTCTACTAGTCGAAGAGCAAGTTAGCTAGTAAGTTGCAGAACGACAAATAAAGAAACGGAAGATAGAAAACTAGCAACTGGATGACTAGTGATAATTTAGTTTGGAATTTGACTCTAGACTGACCTTTCAGGGACACACAGAAACTTGAAGAATAGCACGGAGTAACTAAGAGAATAAGTAGAGGTGGCAAGGTTGAATTTAAACGATAGCTGTGTTAAGAGATATAGTGCCTAAAAGATTAATTAAATGCCGGAAGTATAGGCAATTGTGCATAAAAACTTCAAGTTAAAGAATTACTGTGTGTTACCTTAGTTAGGAGAATACTAAATTGGTCAAGTGATGTCAAAGATAGTCCAAGCCTTTTGATTCATGCAACTTTGTGAATCGCAACTATTAATTTATTCAGTTATTACTAAGAAGATTTGTTTTAATGAGAGCTGTTAATTGTTTTAAGTGAATACAGTTATAAAAGGTGTTTGTATATAAGTAGATGAACAAGGAAGATTACCGGTAAGAATTATCCAACTTTTGATACTCCTATGCGGAGATATGTGTGTGTTTCTTTCTAAAATATCCCTATATTAACAGTAACTTTTTGCGGAGATTAGATGGAGTATGGATTTAAGAGTGTATACTTGTGAAGAAGTGTTACTGCCCTTTTACTGTATTTGGAACTTAAGTAACTATGAGATATTAATGTAATTGATCACTAAGGAACTTTATGACATTGAACTTTATTAAATAGTTCAATGAACTTTGTGAAGGCTGTATTTCAGACAACAGATTAACCATTGCCTGAGATAGTATGACTGTATTACCGGATAAGCTAAAATGTTTATAATACCTTATTCAGTGATTTAAACTAAAGTGTATAAATTGTAAGACTAAATTAAATGTTTGTTTTGTTGATCTAAAGTTGTATTTTGCCTGAATCTCTTTTACTGCACTGTTCATAAAATATTCGAACCAAAGCAGGTGAATTAAATAAGTTAAATAAACTCGGCCTGTATACATAATAACAACATATTAAGTGGAAATAGTTGAGAGTTGGTTTAACTTCAATTCTTGGACTAATTTAGATATAGAGTGGCGCAGTCAATAAATACAAATTTTCTCTATATTTGGATTAGAAATCAACTAGCAACTTATTTTTTGTTTAAGAACATCGTAGTGACAAACATGTTGGATCCAAAGTATGGGTTAAGACGAAATAGGATCCAACAATCTACACCATCATCATCTACTGCCCATCACCACCACTAACATTTTCACAGACAATCAACAAACATCCAAGCCCACAGAGGGATTCGAACCTGCAACCTTCTGACTGGAGAGTGAGTACACTAACCACTCGGCCAACCAGGCTGTCCCAAATTTTACTGATTTAAATTTTTTTTTTTTTTTTTATCTTAGTTTGAAAATTTTCAAAAATATTTAGAACACAGTATATTAAAGTGTATTAAAAAAAAAAGGGCACTCCTAAACAAAAGTAGGCTATATTAGCCATTAAAATAATAGATTTAGAGGAGTAACATGGGAATTTTCCCAGATATAATACCTATATTAAAGTCCTATTAATTAAAATAGTTCTTTTACATAATTCATTTAATATAATAATATGCAATTAAATGTACGATTTTAAAATTTGGGATCACAGATGGGATGCGTCATACTCACTTGGTGCAGTTATACTGGAAGAAGTGAAGGAAACAATGAATCCTGGAGTGGTTGCAAATAAAAATTTGAAGTTCATAGGGCATACTGCAAAGTTTCTGAAGACATCTCAGAGAATGCTACAATATTGATAAGGATATTTACCACGCGAAAGAAAAGGGTAGTTGTCCCATTGTATCTCAGATCACATCTGGATTTTGTGCTCAGATCTGGTCACCAGGATTTGAAGGAGATGAAGTAACTTAGAGAGGATACAGAGACGGATGAGAAAAATGATATCAGGACTGTACAATGTTCATTATGAGGCTAGACTCATGAGGGCATGCAGACTGCAGAGTTAGGTGAAAAGAAGACAAAGAGGGATATGATCAAAATATTTAAGCTGCTGAAGGGTTATCATTGTATTAACACATATCTCCACAAAGTGGAGATGCGAGATGTAAATAGTGGCAATGGTTTTGAGTCGGTATGGTATGAGGTAGAGGTTGACAGGAAGAAATATTTAGTCATAATGCTGCTGACAGGAAATATGGAGGGTGGTGATGAAATGTATAAGCAACTTGGATTAATGAACAAGGGAAGGGTGATTATTGTATTACAACAGTATAGATTGGAATGAAGAGATAGCATTTGGGAATAAGGAAATTGAATTTGAGTTCTTGAGAGAGAGACAACTATCTTGGGCAGTATATAAAGGAGGGCACATAAGGATCATGAGTTTCAGATCTGATAATTTCATTGAAGGGTGGGATTGTGAGTGGAGTTTCACACTTCCCTCCAGCTGAAGTGATCACCTGGACCAGCCTTGTGATTCACATGGCTGGTCATTATAAAAAGCTTAGGAGACAGCTTGGAGCTATAGAATGGAATGAGGTGTTGAGTGGGAGATAAATGCAGCATGGGGACTGACCAAAAGATATTTAACAACATTGATGTGCAAATATATTCTGAAGGGAAAAAGACTGAATAAAGTAGGTGTCATATTGATGAATGAAGCATGAAATTTGGAAGAAGAGGATACTATGGAGGCAGCACAAAATAAATAATGGTAACAATCAAATGCATGAGGAGTTTAAAGAGCAGACCAGGAAGCTGACTTAGTTTGTAAGAACAGCAAAACTACAGTATGAATAGGAATTAGTAGAAACCCCACCAAGAAAAATTTCAGATATGTGGCATATGATAAGATTCTGCAGAAGACATGGTTGAGGTATTCAGTGAACAAGTTATAAGAGTGTTTCATCCTCATCAGGGTGAAATCATGAGCAACGCAAATTCGGAGGAAATAAGAAAGGATAGCTTTACTGTGAGCAAGCAGGAAGTACATGAGGAAATAAATAAGCTTGACGTCAATAAGGTCAATAATCTCTTATCCAATAATCTAATGATGTCAATAATCTTTTATCCAAGTGCAAGCATTCAAAGTTTGCAGGTGAAGTAACCTCACGACTGAGCATGCAGAGGGTAAGAACTTCACATTAATTGCCTTAGTATCCCATAATGCAAAGCAATATGGGAAGGACCACAACCCAGACTGGTTTGAAGTCTCATGAGTGGGAGCCAGATCCAGAAGTGATACCAAGGTTGAAGTAATGCAGAAGTTATATTTCCCACCTTTTCACTATTTGTATATGGGAAATATATGACTTCTACATTACTTTAACCTTGGTATCACTTCTGGGTTTGGCTCGTGCTGATGAGACATCAATAGAGATCAAAACCAGTCTGGGTAGTGGCCCTTCTCATAATGCTTAGCATTATGGGATACTAAGGCAATTAATGTGAAGTCATTAGCCTCTATATACAAGTGGCTTAGCCATGAAGATACTTTGTATGATAGAGGACATGTCTGATACATAATCCTTGCAAGCTGACTTGCATAGATTGATTTCATGGACAGATGTTCATCAGCATCAGTTTAATGTTGCTAAGTGCATGGTTATGCATTCTGGACTGAAGACACTGCAGACTGAGTATTATATTAATGGCAATTTGCTACAAGTGGCTGATGAAGCTAGAGACTAAGAAATAAAGGTAGATAATGAGTTTAGAGGTGCAATGTCATAGTGGATAAATGCAATGCACAAAATAACTTCACCTTGCGGGAATAAAAAAGTTATTCTCCCACTCTACAAGGCAAGGATAACATCACATCTCTAAACTACTGTGCTCAGATAGGAGCATCTGTGTTCTATTTTGATGGGGAAAATAAATTCCTATCTGGCTGGTGGAACTTTACATATGAAAACAAGCTGGAGTGTAGTTCTTCAAAGTTTGAAAAACAAAAGAAGAGGTGATAATGAGAGAAATGCACAATATAGCAGGGGTGTGGTTCAGAAACATATAAGGTCCAGATTCTTTTAAAGGCATGTGGTATGTGATTGGAATAAGCTGCCAGTGAATCTTATATGTGTATTTTCAAGGAGAGGTATGCAATTCCTTGGTAGTAAGGTATACAGGCACCAAGGAACACCTTCAAGGGTACTCCCTCAATGAGTTCACTCCTTTGAGGTGCCTATATTAAACAGTAATAAAATATGCACCACCTTTCCATGTAATAAAGAGCCTTTAACCCTTAAGGTTTTAAAATTTCCCTATATTCAAAATATTTACAAAGCATTCATTTAAATACATCTTTAAAACTATAATTACAAAGCTGTAAATAGTGTATTTAAATATTAGTATTAGTGTATTTAAAGATCTGTTTAATGAACACTCTTAATAATAAAACAATGCTAATTAAAAACACTTCTTTTGATCACAATGTCAAAGTTTTCCTTGTAAACAAGGCTGGATTTATTTACCTAAGATAAATGATTTGATCCTTATCGATTCTAACTAACCAAACATTATGAAGACTGTATGTAATCCCCATTTTCCAGATGATTTAAATATAATTACAAAAAAAAGGAGGGGGTGGGGGAATTAAAATAAGTATAATTCCAAGAACTACACCAAAAATCTCCACTGATGCCATAGAACCGAGTAATGAACTAAACTATGCATTTCAGAATCTTTAATAATTAAGACTAACTCTACATCCATAAATATTAACAGATCATATATAATATCAACAAACTCCAATTGCAAAATAAGTTCTAAAATTTCCAACCTATCATAACAACCTTAATGCCATCTATATAAAGAGAGCACTGTGCATGCTTAAATTCATTCATCTCCTCATTTCTCTTTGAAGACAACCAATTCTTTGAAGAATTCTATTCTTATTCTATTTCATATTACTATTACTATTCCTGTTCTTCCTCCAAACTGGTTACATAAACAATATCAGTCGTCAAGATCAGTCTTGAGGTTTATTCATTATAAAATGTTTCATTAACACACCTAACAGTATTATCTTTTTCATTGGTTCATTGCATTTACAGTTTATTATTACGGGCGACTCCAAGGAGTCCTTAGAATCGTCGAGGGAGGCCCTAAACATCGTGTCCATCACAACTATTCGACATTCACACAGTATCTATTATACTTTGCCTTGAACTCATTCACCATCATAGCACCCACAACAAACTCTGGCAGCTTATTCCACTCATTCACCACTCTAAAACTAAAAAACCCAGCTCTAACACCCCTTACTAACCACACTCTTGCCCAGCTTCATGGATGTCCCCAAGTCCTCCCACCACCAGTCCTGTTCTCAAAAATATCCTCTGAATTAATCCTATAGAAACCCTTCAGCAATTTGAATGTCTCAATCATATCTCCCCTTTTCTGCCTATCAACCTATCAACCAATTTCTGTAACCCACAAATCTTCAACCTGTTCTCATAAGGTTCATTCCATAGACCTGCTATCATCTTGGTCACTCGCCTCTGGATCCTCTCAACCTCCTCCCCATCAAGAAGAAACCTAGGTGACCAAATCTGGGCATAGTAGTCAAGATGGGGTCTTATCAAGGCTCGATACAGAGGAACAATAACTTGCTTAATTCTGCTCGTCAAAGTATTCTTCAGCATCCAAGTGATTTGATGAGCTGATTTAGCCACTTTTGCAATGTGTCCCCTAAACTTCAACCACCCTATCCACCAACACTCCCAAGTCCCTGGCCTTATTATACTTTTATTACACTTTCTTTATCTATGAATTTTTCTCTTTATCCAATTATTGTTTCCTTAAGATTCTAATACTCATTTAGCATCTTCTGAGGTATGCTATGTGATCTTTTCACTCAGTCATTGAAACAAAACTGATTGATCTTCTAAGAGAAATGTTAAGTTTGCGATATACTTTTATTACACTTTCTTTATCTATGAATTTTTCTCTTTATCCAATTATTGTTTCCTTAAGATTCTAATACTCATTTAGAATCTTCTGAGGTATGCTATGTGATCTTTTCACTCAGTCATTGAAACAAAACTGATTGATCTTCTAAGAGAAATGTTAAGTTTGCGATATTTCGAAGCAAAGTTTTTTTAAATAATAATAACTTAGAGTGCTTGATCTTTTTCACTGACTAAATGATTGTTCACTCCTCCCCTCTTGGCCATCTCTGTTAAGCATATTGAATTGCTCTTAGCATTAAAAAAGTTCAAACTACGTTTTTTAGGATGAGCCTCCTGCTATGAATCTTGTGACTCCATGGAGGCCTGAACCATTATTAATAATATACTGCCATCTTCTTTACAGCCCTCTCAGGTTTATATGTTAACTCCATATTTACTGGCCTGGAACAGAAAAATTAATGCAGATATACATCATTCATACCTGCATTAAAGGTAATGTCTTCTTATTTATTAATTTCATTTTCTCATTCTTTCTTTTTCTTATGTCAAATCAAATAATCAAAATTGATCACCATATTCACCATCAAATTAACACATTTTTGAGATTTTACAAAGAGGATGCTCTATTAATTTCTAAGCTTGCTAATTAATCATATAGCACATAAAACATTCATATGCTTTTTGGAAAAAAAATAAAAATAAAAAATAAAAAAAAAATATATATATATACACACACACACAGTGGTGCCTCGTAGTTCGTATTTAATTCGTTCCAGAAACCTGTTTGAACTATGAATCGTTCGAAGTCCGAATCACGATTTTACATAAGAATACATAAGATTTTAAAATTTTACATAAGATTTTACGCTTGTGACTACTGGTGTGCCGCAGGGCTCTGTTCTTGGACAACTACTTTTCAATTTGTTCATCAATGATATAGGAAAGGATCTGAGAGGAAGTGTTCACTTGTTTGCTAATGATGCAAAGTTGGGTAGAGCAATTGTGAGTACACAGGATGTCAAAATTTTATAGGATGATTTGAATAGTTTGGAAGACTGGGCTAGGGAAAATGGATGTCAATTTAATGTGGAAAAGTGTAAGGTTATGCATTTTGGGGTGAAAAGAATAGCAGCAGTATATCACATTGGTGGAACCGTACTCCAGGAGATTGATGAGGCCAGGGATTTGGGAGTGTTGGTGGATAGAGAATTGAAGTTTAGGGAGCACATTGCAAAAGTGGCTAAATCAGCTTGTCAAATCACTTGGCTTCTGAAAAATACTTGAACAAGCAGAGACAAACAAGTTATTGTTTCTCTGTATCAAGCCTTGATAAGACCCCATCTAGACCACTGTGCCCAGATATGGATGCCAGGGTTTCTTCTTGATGGGGAGGAGGTGGAGAGGATCCAGAGATGAGTGACCAAGATGATAGCAGGTCTGTGGAATGAGCCTTATGAGAACAGGTTAAGATTTGGGGATTGCAAAAATTGGTTGATAGGCAGAAAAGGGGTGATATGATTGGGACATTCAAATTACTGAAGGGTTTCTATAAGGTTAATCCAGAAGATATTTTTGAGAATAGGACTGGTGGTGGGAGGACTAGGGGCCATACATGGAAGCTGGGCAAGAATGTGGTTAGCAGGGGTGTTAGAGCTAGGTTTTTTTACTTGGAGAGTGGTGAATGAGTGGAATAAGCAACCAGAGTCTGTTGTGGGTGCTACGACCGTGAATGAGTTCAAGGCGAGGTATGATAAATACTGTGTGAATGTCGAAGAGTTGTTCTTGACATGATGTTAGGGCCTCCCTCGATGAGTCTGTAGACTTCTTGGAGTTGTCTGGAATAATAATAATAAAGAAATAATGGAAAGCAAAATAATCCATTCCGATATCCAAAATATTTCAATATTTTTTTTTTATTTTATCTATTTTAGGTTTTTTAATGTTAATAACTTAGAAAAAATTAAACAAAATATTTCGTCATATTTATTTTATTAATTTTAATTATTACAGCATAAAAATAACAGTGAAGAATATTTTTTAATATAAAAATCACAAAGACGAAAATAATGCTCCTGTTGTTAAGCATCTTCTTTCTGCTTCTTAGCTGGAGTTGAGAATACTGATTCACGTTCTCTTTTTTCTGCAGAGAAGAATCTATCTAATGTTGTTTGGCGCTGACGATTTTCTTTTCTATTTTTAAAGTAACCCATCACGTTGTCATCAAATAAGTTGACATTCCTAGTCACTACTGTCTTATTAGTGCGCCATTTTTCCACAATAGCTTGTGTTCTAACCCAAACAAAGAACAATCTTGAAGGTCAGCATTGGAAATGCATCCTTTGGCTTCCTTCTCTTCCATAAAAATTTATTTTTTCACTTCTTTTTGTTGTTGATCGCGAAGATGTTGAAGTTCTTCTGTGCTGAGTTCAGTTTAATGATCATCTATTAACTCCTCTACATCCTCATCACTCACCTCTAATCCCATAGCTTTACCCAAAGATACAATTTCATTTACAACAGACTCTTCTTCACAGCTTACTACTTCACTGACTGAAATACAATCTCGCCAGAGTTTTTTCCAAGCAGAAATCATTGTTTTAATAGAAACTTCTTTCCATGCCTTATCGATGATCCTTAAGCAATGAAGAATGTTGTAATGCTCTTTCAAAAATTCTTTAAGAGTCAGTTCTATGGCATTGGTTATTTCAAAGCATTTTTGAAACATAGCATTAATATACAGTTTTTTGAAGTTTGAAATCATTTGCTGGCCCATGGGTTGTATGACAGAAGTGGTATTGGGCAGCAAAAATTTTATCTTGATGAAACTGAATTCACCAACTAACTCCTCCTCTAAATTTGGGGGATGAGCAAGAGCATTGTCCATCACTAGAAGAGCTTTTAATGGTACATTTTTTTCAGTAAGATAAGCTTTTACAGTAGGAGCAAATTCTCGATAAATCCACTCAGTGAAAAACTCACTGGTAATTTCGTGTTGGCCCTCCACATAACACCGAATTTGCTCTTTATAACATTGTTCTTTTTAAAAACGCATGGATTTTCTGAATGGTAAACGAGCAAAGACTTTATCTTACAGTCTCCACTAGCATTACCACAAAGCAGCAAAGTAATTCTATCTTTCATAGGTTTATATCCTGGTGCCGTCTTATCTTCTTTTGTGATATAGGTCCTTTTGGGCATTTTTTTTCCAAAAAAGACCTGTTTCATCACAATTAAAAACCTGTTGAAATACAAATTCCTCACAATCCACATACTCCTTAAAAATTTTACGAATTTGTCTGCTTCTTCTACATAGGTACTCGCAGCGTCTCAGTGCATGACAACATTTCCTTTAAACTCCCCATTTTCAGTATTGGTCTCAGGTGTGCGTTTCTTAAGTTCACTATGCAGATGTTCGGCTTGCTCACAAATAATTCTCTCAGTAATAACGTCACCACATAATTGCTTCTCGTTTATCCACACTAAAAGGAGTTTTTCCATTCTCTTCAATAACGTGATCGCCTGGAGGTCAATGACTGACATTTTAAACATCTTCGCCAGATCCGTCAAACGTGTACCACTTTCGCGTTTCATGATAATTTCTTTTTTCATCTCAATTGTCGATACTACAACTTTACTTTTAGGTTTTGTTCTTTCTACAATCTTGGATGCCATGGGCAATAAAAAAAAAATGCCAAAAACAGGTAAAAATTCTCTACACAAACGTATTGCACAATGACTAGGCTGTGTAAAGTAAGGGACAATGCACAACGGACTGAGACAGACACACACTGTGCAGGCATGGGGAAGTGAGTGAGGGAAATTGATGGGAGAGAAGCATGCCCAATGGTGTGCCAAAACTATCTAATGCTATACGACTCTGAGTTCCTGGACTATAGTTCGAACTCAGAAAAAGTTTGAACTGCAAATCAAATTTCTTGCGTTTTCAAGCATTTGAACTCTAGAACATTCAAAGTTAGAAGCGTTCGAAGTACGAGGCACCACTGTGTATGTGTGTGTGTGTATATATATATATATATATATATATATGTGTGTGTGTGTGTGTGTATATCATCATCGTTAAACCCTCCACAGAGTCAGCAGATCACTGTGTGAGGTTCATTCAACTGAAAACATATTTATCATATTGAATCTTAAAATCCATAACACTCTCTGCACTCACAATGTTTCATTACACACAATTCTCCATATAAAAAATCTACTACTCACATCTTTCTTCACAACACCCTCTTACACAACTTCCAAGGATGGTATCTAGTTCTTCCTCTCTCACCTACTCTTTTTTAATAAATAATACCCTGTATTAATCGGAAAAATTCCACTCACTAAATTTCCTCTTTCCCCCTATCCAATAAGTGTAATTTACATTCCTTTAACCTCTCTCCACAGCCAATGTTCCAGAGTCCTGAAATTGTCTTAGTCACTCATCTCTTTACCCTCTCCAATGTTTGCACATCACAATGAAAACTACCGTAGGTAACCAAATATAAGCACAATAGTCCAAGTGTGGTCTGACCAGTATTTTTTATACAGTCTCCCAACTCCTTATCCCAATATGTCAGTGTATTCCTTATCATAGTCGCAGCACAATATGCAGTCTTTGCAATATTCCATCACCCTCGGATCTCGAATCCCATATACTTTCTGCAGTACAACTCCATCAATATAGCATACAACCTTATATCTCTGCCATCCAAACTGCAACATCTCACACTTATTAATATTAAAACTGTTAGATATGTTTCAGCTGTGATAAGCAATTTCACTTGTTTAACCTACAAGGAGAAGGAATAAAATGATTCAATTCATTACTCCTAACGTTTCCTCACAAAATATAATTTTGTGAGGAAATGTTAGGAGTAAATCCATGCTTTAATCCATGCTAACACCCTCACCTTATACAACTTCTAGGGATAACATCCTGTTTATCCCATTTTATGAAAACCCTTTAACATTAATCCTATACCAACATGTACATCTCTATCATATCACCCCTATTCCTCCTATCCACTAAACTCTGCAATTTGCTTCTTCTCAACTTTCTTCATAATTGACATTCCAGAGACCAGAAATTACCTTAGTCAATTGCCTCTGGACCCTTGCCAATATCTCTTTATCCTTTTCAAAACAAGGTGGCCAAATCTGTGCACAGTAGCCTGTATGTGGCATGATCAAGACCTTATACAATGGAACCAGAATCTCCTTATTTCTACACATCAGTGTCCTCCACATCATTGTCAGAATTCGTGTTGTCTTCACAATACATATTGAGAGAAGTTATCTTCCTTAAAAAACTCTGAAGTTTATTTTCAGAAGTAGAAAGGGTGACAAACACTGCATGCAATGATACCAAAACACGACTAGGTCAATATATTTGAAAGCAAGTGATTTTCAAACTTAACCATGTAGAAATAAGCTACTTTAGGTTAGATAGAGTAGCTATCACTGTTTTATTGACCATTTATAAACTAGCCATGACTTATCAATAAAACTTCTCTACATGTAAAACAGCCTAAACATATAACAAAATCTATTAGTTTAATAATATTCAGAAAAAAATTCTTCATATTTCAAGCCTACCCTGTAACGTAATGTTAAAGCTCAACCATTATATAATTTTAAGAAAGTTTTGAAACAAAATCTGAAGCATTTCTGATCTATGAAAGATATAAAGGTAACTGAGGTATGAAATTAGATGAAATATCTGGTGATTATATATACTGGAGCATCAACAGAATTATTGGAAAAAAAAGAATTCCAGTTTATTGGATTTTAAACAATCCACATATTGTGGATGTCTTTCATGAAAGGTACAGAAATGGGTAAAGAATCTTTATCCCAAGATAATGTTTTATTTTGATTTTTGACTTCAGATTTGGAAGAATCATTAAGAAAGAATTGTTTTAGTAGTTCTATCACACGATAATAGGGACAAATGTTCTGTGATATTAAGAAGAATTTGTGATGATAGTCACTCTTTCTCTGTCAATCTTCTTAATTAATAATAATATTATTCATAGCTAAACAAGTGAATACATACTGATTCAATTTCTGTAACACAACTCTTGGGAATGTTTGCTCTACACAAAATAAATTTATTAAGTTTAAAATAAGATAAATTTACTTACTTATCCTAAAATCGATAACTATTATTATTATTATTATTCAGGCCTCCATGGAGTCAAAAGACTCATCGTGGGAGGTCCTTCCTAAGAAACACAAGTCTATCAAGACTCATCGTGGGAGGTCCCTCCTAGGAAACAAAGTCTATCATACTACTCCTTAAACTGATTGACCGTTCTCGCTCTCACCACTCTATCAGGCAATGTATTCCATGGTTCGACCACCCTCCATGCAAAGAAACCACTCCTAACCCTCTTGCTCACAGTTTCCTTTCGTAACTTCCAGGGTTGGCTCTTTGCCATCACTCCTTCCTGCTGTTCCAAGCGAAAGAACTCCCCAGTGTCAACCCTGTAACCACCTCTCAACAGTTTAAAAGTCTCAATCATATCACTTCTCCTTCGTCTATCCACCAAACTCTACAGTTCACATTCCCTCAGCCGATCCTCATAACTAACATTGTACAATCCTGAAACCATCATTGTTATCCATCTTTGTACCCTTTCCACAGTTAATTTATCCTCTTCAAATCCTGGGGACCAAATCTGAGAACAATAGTCTAAGTGTGGTCTGATTGCGGTCTTATACAACGGAATGATAACTCTTATCTCTGCAGGTCAGTGTCCCTCTCATTATTCCAGCAATCCTCTGTGTTACCTTCACCACCTTTGCAATATGTCCCCTAAATTTCAGGTTTCTATCAATCATCAACCCCAGATCTCTTGTCGCCCCTACTTCCTCCAGCATAGCTCCTCCAACAGAATATGCAGCATCCCATCGATGGGACCTGAAACCTTACATTTTGTTGCATTAAACCGACACACCACCATTCATTTGCCCATCTGTCTAGCTTATTCAAATCCTCTTGCAGGGCTACCACATCTGCACTATTACTAATAACCCTTCCCAGCTTCACATCATCTGCAAACAACTGAATATCCCCCTGCAATCCACTGACAATGTCATTGATATAAAGGTTAAACAATATAGGTCCTAGTACTGAGCCCTGTGGGACCCCACTTGTAACCTTCTGCCTCCTTGAAACTGCCCCACCATACACAACTCTTAATACCTATCGGACAGCCAATTCTAAATCCAGTTGACCAACCTGACATCCAAACCCATGTGTTGCAGCTTAAATATCAGCTTTATCATGTGGCACTTTGTCATGCCTTTGCTAAATCCTAGAAAATGGCAGTATATGCCTTTCCCTCATCAACTGCTATTGTAACTTTATTATAAAAGGCTAGCATATTACTAAAACAAGAGTGTCCCTTAACAAATCCATGTTGACTCTCACATATAACATTACCCTCATCTGCCCAATGTTGTATACGGTCCCTCAGTAATTTCTCCAAGATCTTAACAACTACTGATGACACACAAACCGGCCTATAATTAGACACTTCCAGTCTATTACCATCATTATGCAATGGCACTATCTTACCTTCCTTCCATTCCGTGGGCACCTTTCCTGTAGCCAGACTTTCATTGAAAAGCCAGGTCAAAGGAGCTGTCAGTTCTTTAGCACATTCTCTCAAAACTTGTGGTGAAATATCATCAAGTACCACAGCTATACTGACATCCAGAGTACTCAGTATTTGGGACACACTCTCCTCCTGCACCTCTAAACTTCGAACCAGCACTATCCCTCTAGTATTAAAATTTACTCCTCCAGGATGAAATACTCCAATAAAGTGTTCATTGAACAATTCCACTATGTCCTCTGCATCAGTCACTCTATTCCCATTTTTATCCCACAATGTCATCCTTCCACAATCATTTCTCCTCCTACTGGCCACATAGCTAAAAAATTCCATAGGATTTTTTGGATCTTACGCTCAACCTCTTCTCCTATTCCCAGTTTTGCCTTCCTTACCATACCAGTCACTCTCCTGGCCTGTCTTATATTCTTAATGCATCTGCTCTTCACCTGATATCTCCACCTTATATCTCCTCCAAAGCCTCTTTTTCACATGCAGTTCCTCTTTACACCAAATTGTGTCCTCTTCTTCACTTGTGGAATATAGTGTACTATTGCTGCTAACAAATATTTCTTCACAATTTCCCAAGCATTAATGATATCCTGGCCTTCCAATTCCTCCCTCCATGAAACTTCCCTAAGTTAATATCTAACACTATTATAATCACCTGCCCTATAATTCCACATCCCTTTGATACTCCTGCATGTCTATTCATCTTCCAAATCAAAACCACATGGTCACTCTCTCCAACGGGTGGGAGAGATGTCATCTCAGTTATTATCAACTCCTCTGATGCCATGACCAAATCAATAACTCTTACACCTCTTGTTTCCTCTATTACATATTGCCTAAGACATTTGTCCCTAAAGAATTCTAGAAATTCCATTCCCTTATTGTTACATGCATCTTCCTCCCCTCAATTTATACTGCTCTGGTTAAAATCTCCCATAACAATCATTCTTATTGAACTTGCCAAGCTCAACTGTTTGTCCCTTAGGCGTTTGAGGACAAAAAGGAATTGTATGTGAGAGACTGTTTGCATTTGAATGAGGAAGGACGTAGGCATCTGGAGAGATTCTTCTGAACAAGTTGGTGTATCAATGCAGGGAAACTAGAATGCCCAGAATGGATGGTAGCAGGGATGACCTCTTCTGGGAATGGGTACTTGGGAGAAGGGGACAACATCAGGTAATGCTGAGCCCAGTGGAGTCTAGAGGGGATAATGCTAGGTATAGAAACAGTGGCATTTTTATGCTTTATACTAATGCCAGGAGTATCTGGAATAAAGGAGAGGAATTGGTGGTGCTGACAGCATCAGCATGGCCAAAGATTATTGGGATCACTGAGACATGGTTGACAGAAGAGGATATAATAACAGGAATAGAAGTAGCAGGGTACAGCATTTTTTGGCAGGATAGGAAGGGGAAGCGTGGTGGTGGTGGAGTACTGCTTATGATAAGTGAAGACTTATGTCCTCTAAGATGGAGGCTTTGGAAGGCAGTGACACTAATGATTTTGAAAGCATATGTTGTGTGGTGCGCAAGACAGGATATTTAGTGGGGTGTTGTTGCTACAGACCAAGCAGCACAAAGGGTGGGGACCAGGAAATGTTTAGACAGTTGAGCTTGGCAAGTTCAATAAGAATGATTGTTATGGGAGATTTTAACCACAGCAGTATAAATTGAGGAGAGGAAGATGCATGTAACAATAAGGGAATGGAATTTCTAGAATTCTTGAGGGACAAATGTCTTAGGCAATATGTAATAGAGGAAACAAGAGGTGTAAGAGTTATTGATTTGGTCATGGCATCAGAGGAGTTGATAATAACTGAGATGACATCTCTCCCACCCGTTGGAGAGAGTGACCATGTGGTTTTGATTTGGAAGATGAATAGACATGCAGGAGTATCAAAGGGATGTGGAATTATAGGGCAGGTGATTATAATAGTGTTAAATATCAACTTAGGGAAGTTTCATGGAGGGAGGAATTGGAAGGCCAGGATATCATTAATACTTGGGAAATTGTGAAGAAATATTTGTTAGCAGCAATAGTACACTATATTCCACAAGTGAAGAAGAGGACACAATTTGGTGTAAAGAGGAACTGCATGTGAAAAAGAGGCTTTGGAGGAGATATAAGGAGACAGGTGAAGAGCGTTTGAGGCGTTTGAGGATGCCATGACCAAATCAATAACTCTTACACCTCTTGTTTCCTCTATTACATATTGCCTAAGACATTTGTCCCTCAAGAATTCTAGAAATTCCATTCCCTTATTGTTACATGCATCTTCCTCTCCTCAATTTATACTGCTGTGGTTAAAATTTCCCATAACAATCATTCTTATTGAACTTGCCAAGCTCAACTGTCTAAACATTTCCTGGTCCCCACCCTTTGTGCTGCTTGGTCTGTAGCAACAACACCCCACTAAATATCCTGTCTTGCGCACCACACAACATATGCTTTCAAAATCATTAGTGTCACTGCCTTCCAAAGCCTCCATCTTAGAGGACATAAGTCTTCACTTATCATAAGCAGTACTCCACCACCACCACGTTTCTCCTTCCTATCCTGCCAAAAAATGCTGTACCCTGCTACTTCTATTCCTGTTATTATATCCTCTTCTGTCAACCATGTCTCAGTGATCCCAATAATCTTTGGCCATGCTGATGCTGTCAGCACCACCAATTCCTCTCCTTTATTCCAGATACTCCTGGCATTAGTATAAAGCATAAAAATGCCACTGTTTCTATACCTAGCATTATCCCCTCTAGACTCCACTGGGCTCAGCATTACCTGATGTTGTCCCCTTCTCCCAAGTACCCATTCCCACAAGAGGTCACCCCTGCTACCATCCACTCTGGGTATTCTAGTTTCCCTGCATTGATACACCAACTTGTTCAGAAGAGCAATCTCTCTCCAGATGCCTACGTCCTTCCTCATTCAAATGCAAGCAGTCTCTCACATACAATTCCTTTCTGTCCTCAAATGCCCTCTAAGCATCCACATATTCCAATCTTCTCTTCTGGCACATTCTAGCTATTATGTTATTCAATATTACTGCTCTTCTGCTCAGCTTGTCACTATCATACCTAGGCAACATGCACACTATCTTTCCTCTCTACGTCTTCTTTCATACAACCTCAAGCAAGAATCTCATATCTCTAGCTGCCCAGTTTACATTACCTCTCAAGTCATTTGTTCCTACCATCACAACCATCTTATCTACCCTTTCACCGCTCTTAATTGCCATAATCACACTTAGGAAAATATCTTAGGAAATAAATCAAACTATATAATCAATCTTGAAGTTGCACCTCTGAACCAATTCATAACTTGTGTTATGAATTGGTTCAGAGGTGCAACTTGAAGATGAGGTGGTTTGGACATCTTGCTTGAATGAAAGAAGGAAGAATAGCAAAAACTATACACAAAAGCCAGAAAATAGGAACAAGAAACATAGGCAGGCCCAGGAAAAGTTGGCAAAAGGAAATTAAAGAAAAATTGGAAAAGAAGGGAATTAACTGGAAAGAAGCAAAAGAGCAAACCTTGGACAGGACAGCATGGAAATCTCTTGGCAAAATCTCGATGCTTAAAAGCATAAGAAATCATAGATGAAGAAGAAGACAGACATGTGGAAAAATAATTACCATGGAAAACAAAAAAAAATCATTAAACTACTGAAATGGACTGAGAAAAGATCAGTAACTATGTTGACAACTTATAGAGATTATCATTGTGAGTTAATAGACAGTGCTTGTAAAAATAGGGCAGGCAGATAATTCAGATATAAAAAAATTTTAAAAATGGCATTAAAAAAAAAAATCACCATAGAAGTACTCTTCAGAACAGCTCTTGTGAAAGCATGGATTATTCACAGAAAATTCAGTTCTAAAGGAAATATTTCCATTCCCCAATAGCTGGGGAAACTGGATGTACAATCCCTATCCATAAAAAAGAACACAAATGACACATTAAATATAATAATTTTGGTGAAGCAGGCCTCTCAGATCATGCTCTTAACACCCTACATAGAATTGATTGGAAAAGTACTTGTTCTTTATATCATACAAAAACTTGGTATGAATGGAAATTTAAAGAAGTCCTGTGAAATTTTGATCAACCACCCTAATTTTAATAATAATGGTGGCTTAAAAATTCTAAGAATTTGGATGGCACACATTCAGCCCACTTAGTTTCCAACAAACCCTGCCTTTAAGACTTGAAGCAATTTTTCATCTTTTATTGGCCACTGTCCATACCAGTTGTTGCAATTTATACATATACTTATATGGCTAGTTTTATTTTTATTTTTCTATATGAATATGTTACTCTCCAGCTTAAGTTAACTTTGCAACCTAATTGATAACAGGACTCTAGCTTTGATGTAGTAAGGTTTTTTTATTTTTTCTTTAACACCAGAGGTTAGGCAAATAGTTTTAACGATTGATCAGTAACTTTATCATGTCATGCAGACTGTAGTGTAGCTTGTTTCTTTGTATATACTCCAGAAGATTAACTTAATGTAAATGTTGAAACATAGAGTGTATATTTTGGTTTATATTAAACTAAACTTTTATTCTAACACGGTAGTTGTATCCATAATTTTCATAAAATGTACTGTTTAATTTCTTCATTAACGATATAGGAAAGGATCTGAAAGGAACTGTTCAATTATTTGCCAATGATGCAAAGTTGGGTAGAGCAATAGTTAATACAGATGATGTCAAAATTTTGCAGAATGATTTGGATGGACTGGTAGACTGGGAAAAGGAGAATGGATGTCAGTTTAATGTGGCAAAGTGTAAGGTTATGCATTTTGGGGTGAAAAGATTACCAGCTGTATACCACACTGGTGGAACTATACTCCAGGAAATTGACAACAATAGAGACTTGGGAGTGTTAATGGATAGGGAGTTAAAGTTTAGAGGGCACACAGTAAAAGTGTCCTGACTGGGTGCCATGACTGTGAATGAGTTCAAAACAAAGTATGATAGACTGTGCAAATGTTGGATAGTTCTTGACATGATGTTTAGGGACCTCATTCAACAAGTCTAAGGATTCCTTGGAGTTGTCCATAATAATGATAATAATAATAATGATTATTATTATTTTATTTATTTATTTGTTTGTTTTGTAGGCTGTTCATTCCAATAATATCTTGCAGGTAACAACTGTCGATAGGATATGACCAGTGGTGAGCTATAGAAATTTTAACAAAGGGCTCGCATCGTCGACCAAAAAAAAAAAAAAAGTCATATTTCATACAAAAACTTTTATTAATACAGCTTGCATACAAATTCAAATCAAAAAGTATGAGAGAACAATCAACCTCTGAAGGCTATCATTTTGAAACAAATATTTCACGATCTAAAAATGAAATATTTGCACACAATCAACTGTGTTAATTTATCCTACATAAGAAAAACATTTTTTAACTATCAAAATACAATAAGAATGAAATCTTTTATAAGCTTTTATAAAACATTTGATTGGCTACTGGTTTTACCATATGATTGGCTACCAGAAGATAGAAGGGTAAAGATAGTGCATGCGCTTATTTTATTTTCAAGCTTGGGGACATTCGTTATAGAGGAGTTGAAACAATAAATCCAAATAATCTATACACTACCGAATAGACTAATTTTTGTTAGGTTACCGTATGAGTTTGTCGCTTAATGTTTCAAAAAAAAATTTTTTTTTTGAAAAAATAAAAAAGTAAACAAGAAGAACAAGGGGCTCGCAAATTTGAGAAAAATTTAACAAAGGGCTTGCACGAGCCCCCATGATCCCCTTATAGCTCGCCACTGGATATGACCTACAAATATCCTACAGGACTGATTCAAAATTTATCCTCATTTTGAAGATTTCCAATTTCATCTCCCCCACACACACACACTTCTTTCCAGGAAATGAATTATAAATAACAACTTTTGTCCAATTTCTACTGGTCTGAAAGTTTTTACATGGACTATTTAAAATCTATTACTTCATTTTACTGCTTTGCCAAAAGAAATAAGATGATAGCATGTTGTGTCTGTTGAAGCAGACACTTATAATACTGAACAATTTCTCTGAAATCTAACTATTTCAGCCACTACCTTCTATTTCATCAATTGTTCAGCTGTTTGCTGAAATTCTAAGTTTTACAAATATATTTCTTGTTATATTTCCACCATATAAGAATTTGTTTATATTTATGCCACAAAATAGAAAGTTCAGTAATTTTTTTCTTAAAAAAATACTGAACAAAAATTACTAAGTCCCAAATATTATTACTTCTAGTGCTGATGGTTACATTTCTAAAATAAATATGTCTTAGAAATATTATATAATAATCATTTCTGCCTGAGAAAAAGAAACAAAAAATTGAGAAAGTAAAAAAAGAACACATTCCCAGATTGTCACATTAAAGAGTTCGAAGCAGTAATGCAGAACACATTAACAATATCTTGTTTCGTTTTCATCCATCTGATTTCTTAGCAGATATTCTAAACAGAATAATTGATATTTCTTTTGCAATTTTATACAGTATTTATGTCAAAATAATTTCTTAATTTATAATAATCACAGCTTCAATTTTATTACTGACAAATTAAAAATTATCTGATACAATATCGTGTAAGTTTCTGTGGAGATTGAGCATTCTAGAAAATATTTCTAGAATATCTGGCAATTATCGTGGGAAGAAAGAACAATTTGTATAATAAGAGAAAACTGCAGATGAGTTACATAGGCATTCAACTTTTGAGGAAGAGGAATGGGAGTCACTCGCCTATTCAAACTGCAGATATTTCATATTATGGTTTATTTTCAAAACCATTCACAAGATAATGTAAATCACTTGGGAAGCATGTACTTATATTTGATTTCTTCTTCATACTGCAAGAAAATACCAAATAAGGAAGTATACAGCATTTTCTTTTTCTCTGAGGGATCATTGCAGAACCAAGTGTTATTTACCATGTTCTTCTAAAAAGAGAAAGTGCACAAGATTATTTTCTCACTATTTTTGACAACTGAACATCGAAAGTAATTATAAGAATGACATTAATAATTGATATTGCTTTAGTTGAATATTATACACAGTGCCGGCCTGAGCAAAATTTCGAGTGTGGACAAGATTTTTTTTTTCTGCCCTTCGGTCGAAATTGTATATGTATATATAAAAATTATAATATACATATATAGTGAATAAATAAATAAAATAATATTTTTGTGTTTATTATATAATCAGTACATAATTTTAACACAATTTATAAATATTAAATAAATCACATTAAATATGACAAAACAAATATGAAAAAATCAAAATTAACAATTAACAATTTTAATTATTAAAAAAAAAAAAAAAAAACCCTTTTCAGCCTTAATTACGGCAAAAGACTTGACTACTTCTTCTAGACCTAATGTCTCGGCTATGTCACTTTCAATAGATAAAGAGGCTAAGCCATCTAATCTCTCTTGGGACATTGTGGATCTCAAATAATTTTTAATAAGTCTTAATTTAGAAGGAGTGCTTTTTTGGAATGGAAATTGGTCTTCATTTTAACGCATTTCGGTATCACTCTTGTATCCCGACATCTTTTTAAAAAGGCCAGCCTATTTAGTTATCTAGATAGTCGTAGTTTTGACTTACCGTATTGCTTGGATTTACGTGCTAAATCTTCTCAATGGATGATTAGAATTCTTGTGTAGAGGCTTAAGTGCTGTGAGGACATTATGTTGGAGGTTTAATGGATTTTTTACAACACTCAAAAAGAATTAAATTAGAATTTAATACTCCTATATTTCGTCCTAGTCACTAGGACATCTAAGGGAATTACAAAGACAATTAATGTAACATGCACACAAAAACTTACAATACTAAGCCCAACCAATTGGGTGACACTAAAGTCCTATCTAGGTGGAGCGCCCTCTAATGGCGGTAGTAGGTGGCCTGGAATGTAAGGTGGGACCTCTGGTGATGAGTGTTTCCCAAATCTTCGGAAGCTTAATGCAACCGTATTTGTTAAGATTTGGTTGGTTTCTGAGAGCTGCTGCTGCTTCTAAGAAAAGTCTCTCTTTCTTGTATTTGCTGTGGTGGAGCATGGTGGTTTTCTTCCATGATACTCTGTGGGTGGTGTCCAAAACACGGTCAGCCAAGCCTGAGTGGCCACCATAGTTGTGTTTAACGATGTACGACTTGTGTTCCTCCAGATGGATGGATGCTGATCTGCCTGTCTGTCCAAAGTACGCCAGCTTACAGGAACAGGGTACTTTGTAAACTTCAGGCAGAGAGAGAGGAGGGAGCTGATCTTTCGTAGAACGGATAAGGGTAGCAAGTTTGTAGTAGGGCTTATATGCTGTGTGTAGGTTATACTTTTTTAGTATCTTGGCTATTTTTTCCGAAGTACCTCGGACGTAGGGTATGGTGATGGCATTTTTAAATTCTTGTTGCCGTCACCCCGAAAGAAGTGCCAGTGCTCAATGTAATGGTTAACGTCGAATGGGGGATCGGTCGCTTACCGTCGGAGGTAGCCAACAACATCAGACTTGACGTAGCCAACATCCTCGCTCACTCTGCGCCTCCAAAAAGTAACTTATCTTATGCCCAGCGCATGGCTCTCCAGAAACTACGCAAAGAAAAAAGTATCGTCATCATCAGAGCGGATAAGGGTAATGCCACAGTTGTTCTTAATACCAGCGAATACAATCGTAAAATGAATACTATCCTACGCGATCGTGCTACCTACATCCCGCTAGAACACGACCCCACAAAAACACAAGTTAAGAAATTAAAAATCTTACTTAAAAAAGTAACCTCCTGGCCCCCTGACGTCAAGAAAAAACTTAAACTTTTCCGCTCCCGTCCCCCCCGAATATATGGTTTACCAAAAATCCACAAACCCAATTCCCCACTCAGACCTATAGTAGATGCCACCAATGCACCTTGTTACAGACTGTCTAAACAGCTGGCCACCTCTCTGTCCCCCCTCACCGGAAATTCAGCTTCCTATATAAAAAACTCGACCCACTTTAAAGCCCTCACAGAAAATTTAACCTTGAGCAATACAGACATATTGGTAAGCTTTGTTATCTCCTCTTTGTTTACCAATATTCCCTTAACTGACACTTTATCTCTCTTAGAAAACGTTTTCCCCTCTGACATCTTAGATCTCTTTTCCTTTGCCATCAACTCTGGGTATTTCTCTTGGAATAAAAAAATCTACAAGCAGATAGAAGGAACTGCCATGGGTTCCCCCCTCTCACCCCCCCTTGCCAATTTCTATATGGAAGATTTTGAAAAACGAGCCATAGACTCAGCCCCACTCAAACCTTCTATCTGGCTAAGATATGTAGATGATGTGTTCTCCATTTGGCCTCATGGCCCAGACACGTTAGACTCCTTCCTCTGTCATCTCAATAGCCTACATCCAAGAATCCAGTTTACTATGGAAAAGGAAAAGAACAATTGTTTACCCTTCCTAGACACCTTAGTCACGTGCCTGCCCAATGATACACTTGCCTTCAATGTATACAGAAAACCCACACACACAGGCAGATACATTCACAAACTCTCCCACCACCACCCCTCACAACAATATGGCATCATTAAAACCCTTACCAAGAGAGCCCACAATCTTTGTTCCAGTGGAACTGCCCTCACCACTGAACTTAACCACATACACAGAACTTTCCTCTCCAATGGCTACAGCGAACACAGTATCAAAAAAATAATCAATTCCTCCCCCATTCCCCGTCCCTCGCATCAACAAGAATTTAAAAATGCCTTCACCATACCCTACGTCCGAGGCACTTCGAAAAAATAGCCAAGATACTAAAAAAGTATAACCTACACACAGCATATAAGCCCTACCGCAAAGTTGCTACCCTTATCCGTTCTACGAAAGATCAGCTCCCTCCTCTCTCTCTCTCTGCCTGGAGTTTACAAAGTACCCTGTTCCTGTAAGCTGGCGTACTTTGGACAGACAGGCAGATCAGCATCCATCCGTCTGGAGGAACACAAGTCGTACATCGTTAAACACAACTATGGCCACTCAGGTTTGGCTGACCATGTTTTGGACACCACCCACAGAGTATCATGGAAGAAAACCACCATGCTCCACCACAGCAAATACAAGAAAGAGAGACTATTCTTAGAAGCAGCAGCAGCTCTCAGAAACCAACCAAATCTTAACAAATACGGTTGCATTAAGATTCCGAAGATTTGGGAAACACTCATCACCAGAGGTCCCACTTTACATTCCAGGCCACCTACTACCGCCCTTAGAGGGCGCTCCACCTAGATAGGACTTTAGTGTCACCCATGTGGTTGGGCTTAGTATTGTAAGTTTTTGTGTGCATGTCACATTAATTGTCTTTGTAATCCCCGTAGATGTCCTAGTGACTAGGACGAAATATAAGAGTATTAAATTCTAATTTAATTCTTTTTGAGTGTTGTAAAAAAATCCATTAAACCTCCAACATAACATTAGGAAAAAGACTTATGCAATTATTTGCACAAATATAATTTAATACTTCTTTGGGAGAATAATTATTTGATATCCTCAGACAATATTTTTAATTCATCTAATAAATCTATTGATGAAATATTTTTTTGATCACCATCAGACAGAACAATTACTAAGTCGAAACAAGCTTTTTTACTGTATCATTATCAAATTTTAAGATACCAATGTTAAAGAGAAATCCAAAAATTTATTCATATTTATTTAGCTGTTCAAATCTCTCAGTAATTGATGTTATTGCTGAATTAAGAATCACATTAAAAAAAATTAATTTGAAAATGTCGCCGAAAATTAGTAATTGATTCGTCAGGACAATACATAATCAAATTGAGTTTTTACATGTCGAGTTCATATGCTGTCGTTAGTTGGGAAATCAGTATTCATCATCATCAAATTCCTGACATATACCCTCAAGGGTGTACAGGATATGATAGTAAAACATGAAAAATTTACATCATTACTAACTTCCTATCTACAATTTTCCCCCAAATCAGTCTGTTACTTGTCAAGACTCCAACATTATCAGATCTTATATTTCTATCGTCTAAGGCACTTTGCACCATATCAATCCACCTATATCTTGGTCCTCCTCTGGGTCGTTTTCCTGCCAACATGGCAGAGAACACTTGTTTTGCTAATCTATCTGTCTAATCTGTCTCGCCAATTCTGTTTAAGTGACCATACCACCTCTGCTAACATTGCATTGTCTGCATTGTCAGCATCCAGGAATGCGTTAGCTCTGCTAATGCATTCCTGGATGCTGACAATGTCAAGTTCTTTCCTAATATCCTCATTTTTAATACGATATTGCCATTGATGACATCTGTTCACGCCTCTAATCTTTCTCAGGACTCTCGTATCTGTGGTTTCTAGTATTTGGTCAAGCTCTCAGATCCATAAGTTACAACTAGTTTGAACACTGTCTTGTATACAGCTAATTTAATGTTCAGACTAATTTTTCTCTTATTCCATATTAATTTATTCAATTGACAACCTACCATACCAGCTTTCTTGATTCTGCTGTCTAGTCCATATTTAATTTACCATCTACACTAAAAATCTTGCCTAAGTAGCCGAAATGTTTTACTTGTTCCACAGGTTTCCCATTCACAACACAGTTGACAAATTTTCAACAATTCTACCTATTTTCATTGTATATGTCTTTTTAATGCTGACCTTCATACCATATCTATTACAACAGTTATTCAATTTAGTCAGTGAATCTTGCAAACTTGTAGTGGATTTATTTAGCAGTATAACATCGTCTGCATAAAGCAATGAGCTGATATTAACATCTCCAATTCTGATAACATGTTTAATACCACTTTCCTTCATAATGTGATCCATATAGATAATGAATAACACAGGGGATAATGTACATCCTTATCTCACACCAGATTTAACATTAAACCATCTTCCTGTACTTACTTCAATTCTAACTGCTGACTTACAACTCAAATAAAGACTAAGTATTGCTTGATATAATGCCCCATTGACATCACAAAATTGTAGCGTATTGAATAGCTTCTCTCTCTTGGTACCTTGTCATATGCCTTTTCCAGATCGACAAACTTAAATACAGATCTTTGTTATATTCCCATGCTTTCTCAACTGTTTGTCATAAAGTGAAGATCTGATGGTGACAGCCTCTATTTGGCCTGAATCCAGCTTGTTCTTCACCAAGCCTTTCTTCCATAATTCTTCTCAACCCTTTCTCAAGTATACTTGCATAGATCTTGCCAGGAACACTCAGTAGGGAAATACCTCTGAAATTCTCACATTCAGTTTTATTTCCCTTTTTATATATGGGCACTATTAGAGCTCTACAAAAATCATCGGGAATTCGTCCCTCTGTCCCGGCATTCTCAACTATACAGTGCAGCCACTGTAAGAGTTTTATAATACCATACTTCAGCATTTCTGGTCAAATATCATCTACTCCTGCTGCCTTTCCACATTTCAAGCCTTTGATGGCTTTTTCTACTTCAAGTATGGATATGTATTCCTGACTGTATGCCTGTTGAGTGTTTTTTACCACTGTGCTCTCACTGCTTGTTTCATTTAGCAATTTTTCAAATTACTCCATACTTCAAGGATATCTTTTTCTCCCATTTTCATGTCACCTTTATCATCTCTAACTCCTTTTACTCTTTCCTCCATTTCTAAGCTTCTTCAATAACCTCCAGAATACCTTACCACCTTCTTGATATTTATTTTCTATGTTCTTGCCAAAGCCATGACTTTTGTTTAGCTAGTTTTACACAGTGTTTCGCTTTCTTACATTTGTCTCTGTATTCTCTAAGAGCAAAAGCCGACTTATTTGCCAGGAACTTTTGATATGCTTTCTTCTTTTCCTCCACTGCTTCTTTAACTTCCTGTGTCCACCATGGAGTTCTAATTTTTCTATCCTTGCAGACAACCTAACCACATGCCTCTCTGGCTGAATCAATGAGGGTTTTCTTCAAGGCTTGCCACTGAATCTCCAAGGTTTGGTTCCTGTTCTCAAACTCTTTCATTTTTTCTTCAATAATCTTTGTGTATTTTAGTGTACAGTTCACATCTGAGAGCTGCTCAACTTTTATTCGCTTTAAAACTTTCTTGCATGTTATTCTTTTCAATATGAAATTCAATTTCATCCTGCTCAAGACTAAATAGTGATTGCTTCCAATTTCAAATCCTCTATACACTCTGGTGTCCTGTACCAGGGAGAAAACATGACTATCAATCAATGAGACTTTTCTCCATGTGAATATGTGCACATTTTTATGTTGGAACATGGTGTTAGTAATAACCAGTGCATGTGCTGAGCAGAAATCCAATAAGTATTTGCCATTATTATTAGCTTTGCTCTTTTCTCCAAATTTTCCCAAAACATTTTTGTATGTCTGACAATCATTTCCTACTCTGCTATTTAGATCCCCAACAAGGACCAACTTTTCCTTTTTCATTGTGTCAGTTGCTTTTTCTAAAGCATCAAAAAATTCCTCCACTTTTACCTTAGTAGAACCTTCTGTGGGACCATAGGCACAAATAAGTCTCGCTGTCCAATTCCCCATTCTGATATTTGCCCACATTACTCTACTTGAGACTGCCTGCCATTCAAGAAGATTAGCCTCTTATTTTGTGTTGAATACTATGGCTACTCCTTCTTTTCCTTGATTGTTATTTCCTGAATATAACCTTTTGTATTTATTGCTCAGAAAGAACTTACCAGTTTGTCTTTTTTGTTTCAGTTACCCCTATTATGTCGATCTGGTACTTATCTAATTCTTCAGCTAGCTCCATTTCTTTGCCATTCAGACTTCTTATGTTGATAGTACCGATCTTTAACTCTGGTGATGTTGAGTTGGGGTGTGCTTTCAGATTTGTTCCAGTAGCTGACTTTTCGATGTTCGCCCTGGTTCCCTGCCAAAAACAACGGGTGCCTTGTTTAACTGGGGAACGCCCCAGCCATCATGAAATTTTGTCATGTTGTCCCATCATTTTCTATGTTGGTTTAAGCCAGTAACAATACAATTTGATCGGCTAAATCTCAAATTGGCAGCCTCGTTCGTTCAGTATCCAGACAGATACCCAACAGGGTGCACCACGAGAAGGTGAGGATTGGACATTAAGTCAGACGCCCTGGTCGGTTCTCCGCATTCCTTTATAGGCTATGTGGAGGTTTCCTCTCAGTTATACAGCTTTGACCCTTCTGCACCCCAAAATCAGCATTTAACCCAATATTTAGAGCAAAGTTATGGGCTTGGTGCTTAACTTTCAAAAAATTATTTTCGCTCCTGTATGACATCAAGAATTTTTTCGTGACATCTAATGATTCCAAGGCTTCCATAATATTGCAAGAGATATTTTGTAATTGTTTGCTGGATGCATTGACTTCACTTAGAATGTCATACCAAACAAATGTGCCAAATATAAACTTGAAAGAATTAATTTTTTTTTGCTAACGAACTAGCTTCCAATTTTGTTTTAATGTCACCTTGTTGCCCAATTTAGCTGTCATCTTCTGTGATGAAATTTAAAGCTTCATGTATTTCTTTTACTTGATTTCGTATTGCTTTTACAGCTGCAACGTGACTTTCCCATCTCGTCATGCATAAATGTTTTAAAGTACAATTTTGGATGTGGTTTAGAAGAACTTCCCATCGATGACTCGATGAAGAAAAGAAATTATGGATTGACTGAATAATGTCAAAAAATAAAACCGTATCTACACTGCAGCATCACTCAATAACAAGTTCAAGGAATGCGTACAACATGGAACAAAAAATGCTCTAGGATTTTTGTTCCTTAAAAGTGCTTGTATCCCCTGCATTCTTCCCCTTCATATTTGACCCGTTGTCATATCCCTGATATTATGAATATTTTAGTTTTTTTCTTCTAATAATTTTAAAATTACTCAACCATACCACTTCCTGTTGTATTATTAATTTTAATAAAATCTAGAAATCTTTCCTCTATTTGTATAATATCTTGGGTTTCTTCATTTTTTTCTTTTATAGAAACATATCTTACAATTAAGGACATTTGCTCCTGCCGCAAAATATCAGTGGTACAATCAACAATTACTGAAAAATACTTAGCATTCATTATTTTAGATACAATTTTTTTTTAATTTCATTACTCAATATATTAATGATTTCGTTGTGTATACATTTCCCTAAATAATGAACATGAATTTGTTTTTTTATGCGTTCTACATGTTTTTGTAATACGCTGTCAAATTCAGCGAATAATTCAACCAGTTTCAAAAATTTCCCATTATTATTTGTATATAGAGTATCTGAACTTCCTCTGAATGCTATGTTTTCTTTTGCAAGAAATTTAATAACCGATATTATGCATTTTAAAACATGCATCCAATGTGTTCTTGTTCTTTTTTGAGTAATTTTAGCTGATGTTGATCAATTGTAGTTTCATTTTTTAAACGCTTTTCCAAATCAATCCATTTCTCAAAATTATTAAATATTTGAGATTTTTCGTGGCGCTGAAGAATTTGGGACATATGTTTCCAATCGTTTTTTCCTTCTGAAACTAAGTTCATAGTTCAATTTTAGAAAATAATTTGCAGCAGAAACAAAATACATTTTTTGAACTTGATTAAAATAACCAAGATATTTTAATGGTTTCTCTGTTATTCAAACTCCTATTATAATGCAATACATGAAAACTTCTATTATGTTCATCGCGTGGAAAAAAGTCTCTTTTGATTCAGCAGGAGGACCTCGTTTTACTAATATATCAATTATTGAATTAGACAAGTTTGACCATAAAGCTGGATCATCAAAAAGCTCGTAATTTAGTGTTGAGGTATTTGATTTGAAGTCGAAGCTATTGGATGTTTCTCAAGAGCCTGATTATCATCTAAACACAAATTCGAATTTTTTTCCGATTTCCAAAAATTTCCGATTAATTTTGTTTCTTAAATAAAAATATTCTATTTCCAAGAGAATCAAATTTTCTCAATGAAATTGGATCCAAATGTTTCTGTCCCGGGGATTATCAAAATGTCACACATACGAGTCTGGAAGATATTACCTTCACCCAGAAGAAATAATGTTGTCACCAACAGGAAGAAAACATCAAAATGGAGATGAAGCAAGAACCATCAATAAAAAAAAGGTATCCTCACCATGGTTTATTCACAATATGATACAATATGAAAAGGGAAAAGAGATTTATATAAAAAATTAAATATTGCAAATTATGGTCTTCCAAGTCTCTCTATCTTGAGCTAACTGGTAGATGTCAGATGGAATTTTACAGTTCAGCCTACTGATGGTTTCACATACGTATTGTCAAAATTGTTTGCATGGTCTTCCTCTACTGCGATTGCCATCTTCTGGTTTGTACAGGATGAGGGATTCCAAAAAGGGTGAGACTTCAGAATGTCTGAGTTGATGCTCAAGCCATCCGAGTTGTAGTTTTTTAACTATATTGACAAGTGGTTCTTGCTTAGCCAGATTAAGCACAACATGGTATAGTCTTAATTTTGTCTTTAATGATGATTTCCAGATGGGGCGGAGTTTGTAATGGAAGACTAGAGCCAGCTGTTTATGTTTTCTAATATCGTATATCATTACGTTTTCTAATATTATAATATAATAATTCTAATATCTCTATTATAATATCTCTAATAATTCTAATATCTATATCAGGCCTGCACAACATACGGCCCGCAGATCGCATGTGGCCCACAATGCTATTTATTTTGGCCCGTCTGCCTGATTGAAATTAATAAATCATATGGGGGAATATGAAATTAGACGATTTGAATTAAATTTTTACTAAGAGTCTGCATGTTTATGTTCATGCGATTAATGTCACAATCGTGTTTCTTTCAACTCAACAATAAATTGCATTTGGAGTTATTCCCACTGTCGTATTTAATAACAAATTATTACAATCACTTCGAGGTTTTGTTAGCGCTAGTGTCGCTGCAGGGAAATTCAAAGTTACATCTCTGTATTCTGTAATAACGACTTGATGTCTACGAATGAGAACAAATCATATTACACAAAGTTGGCCGTGTCTTGACTGGCTTTGGCAGTGTAGTGGTTGGTTGTAGCTGGAGCAATACATTATATAACTGTTATCATAACCTGCATTATTGTGAGTTTTTCAACATTAGTTTTTTAATTAATATTGTCAACCTCAACACAATGAGCTTAAGTAAAAAGCATAAAATAGATTCGGAACATCGAGCATTTAACCCTGAGTGGACAATAAAATATTTTTTACACTGTTTAAGGACAAAACAGTGTGCATTGTTTGCCGAAAATTTATCGTTGTGCCGAAAGAGTACGATCTGAGACATCATTTTGAATCGAAACATCCTAACCTTGTCAAGTTGGATGCAAGTGAAAAGCAAATAAAATCAGCAAAGTTATTGAAAGTCCTTAGCGGTGAGCAACAAGCCTTTAAAAAAGTGACATCTGCAAATGATGTTGCCACAAAGGTAAGCTTAAAAATATCACAAGAAATAGTTTGTGCTGGCAAATCATTTACTGAGGGAGAGTTGATAAAAAAAAGTGTCTGATGATTGCCGTTTTCGAATTGTGTCCTGATAAGCAAAATAATTTTGATATATCAGTTTGTCCCATATGACTGTTCAGCGCAGGGTGGCTGTTATTGCCGAA
Organism: Typopeltis vanoorti; assembly: GCF_054136105.1. NCBI lineage: Eukaryota > Metazoa > Arthropoda > Arachnida > Uropygi > Thelyphonidae > Typopeltis > Typopeltis vanoorti. The sequence goes on from NC_143553.1 coordinate 29,306,783, forward strand.
GATCTTAAAGATAACCTGCAAAAATCGGCTACTGAATTTTTCTATTATTTGTCTATTCGCTTGCTATGGATGAAAGTACTGACATGAAAGATACTGCACAAGCTTTTAATATATGTAAGAGGCGTTAATAAGAATTTTGAGGTGGCAGAGGAGCTTGCTGGTTTGTGTTCGATGAAAGGAAGAATAACAGGAAAGGAGACCGCAGAAAATATAAAGATGTGTATGTGTGTGTGTAACCGAAAAACTATCCTTAAATTTAAAGAATTTAGTAGCAGTTGCACTGATTGTGTCCCATCTATGCATGGAAAAAATGATGGTGCTGTAACATTTATTGAACAGTATGCAGGTAAACTATTGACAAAATTTCACTGCCTAATTCATCAGCAGGTGTTAGTGTTATGTTCAAAGGTTTTCAGTTTGATCATGTGATTAAAGTAGTATTTACTCTGGTCAACTATATTCGAGCACGGAGTTTGAAACACAATGTTTCAGGCATTTCTAGAAGAAAATGATGTCGAGTACGCGGATCTACCATACCACACTGATGTACGTTGGTTGAGCCACGGTAAAGTTTTGAAACGCTTTGTCACTCTAAAAAATGAACTAGTTGAATTTTTGGAATCTCAAGAAGATATGGAAAAATTCCTAGAAATAATGGATGAAGAATGGAATCAAGATTTATTTTTCTTGTGTGACATTTTGGGTCATTTGAATGACCTTAACTTACAGTTTCAAGGAAAAAATAAGTTTGTTTTTCAGTTAATGTTATAAAAGCATTCAAAATGAAATTAAGTTTGTTTGAAAATCAGCTTGCTAAGGTGGATATATGTCACATTTCTTAACTTGTCAACAGAATATTCCATCAGAATATCATTCTATCATTCAATGGTGGGTGGAAAATATAAGAAGCACATATCACTTCTAAGTGAGGAGTTTCAGAAAAGAATGCCATTGAGTAATGAAGCCGAAGTTCGCATAAAAGTGATTGAGGATCCATTTTCTGTCAAAGCAGGTAATCTACCTGTCGAACTCCAGATGGAAGTTATTGATCTCCAGTGTTCTGAAAACTATCAGGTCAAGCATAGGGAGAGTACTTTACAAGAGTTTTTTTCTATTCTGGATCAGGATAAATTTAAAAGTTTGTTGGATACTGCCTACCAGGTATTTTGTATGTTTGGGAGCACGTATACTTGTAAACAAACATTTTCGGTCTGAACTTGAACAAAACCAAACAGTGTTCATCTTTAAGTGATATCAATTTAGAGGCCATATTAAGAACGGCCACTTCAAACATGACACCAAACTTTGATAAAATAGTGTCAACAAAGAAATGCAATGTGTCACATTGCGACATTATGAATGTCACAATGTGACATTCAATCACTGATATTTCACTGAGAATAAGTGATATTCTCAGTGAAATTATTAGTAAACTTTGTGTTTATGTTTAAGTGGTTTTTCTTGAGAAATTTTACAGCTATACCTGTTTGTAAATAATTTTGATTATAATTTTAATTGCAACTCTCTAAAAAATTTAAATATGCATGTTAATTAGTATTTACTGTAGACCTACTAACAAATTTACTTAAGTTTAGCTGCAGTGGACTAGTCTAAGATTCAAGGTCCGAAGTAATCTGGCCCTTGGTCAGATGGTTCAAGTTGGGTTTGGCCCTCGAAGACAATCAAGTTGTGCAGGCTTGATCTATATCATTACGTTTTCTAATATTATCTAATTATCTATATTACTAATTATCTGATTTACTATATTATCTAATATCAAAAAAACGAATACCAGTCCAAAAATCAAGTGCTGCTAATAACCACTATAGAAACCAGCTCAGTAATATTGCATAATACAGAAACAAGCTTAAATATTGCTGATGATGATATCCAACAACATCAAAAGTTAAAGATTTTAGGTCTGGGGAGATGGCTCATTTGAGGCTATCTGCAAGATAGAGGACAACAGAACAAAATATATTGTTGGTTGCTGCTATAGACCAAGGTGTCCACAGAAAAATATAGATACCATGTATTGGCACATAGCATAATGAGTGCAAGCCAAGCAATTATTATAGGAGCTTCAACTATGGGAGAAGGAAAGGGGGGGGGGGGGCATGGCAAGATGGAAGTGGAATTCATACACTTGTTAAGAGATAATTACCTGAAACAGCATGTCATAGTGGCGACCATGGTTTTAAGAGTGCTGGACCTGGTAACAGCATCAGAAGACGCATCTGTAACCAAGGTAGAATCTCAGGAGTTGGCAGTTTATTTTCCACTTGGTTAGACTATAATAAATTTAGTTTAATCCTTTACCCAAGTGCAGGCAAACAAAGTTTGCACCTGAAGTAGTTCAGGACTGAGGCAACTCGTAGCAAAGGTGGACCAAGCTCTCATCACTCCTTTTCTCAGTATCTCCCATAATGCAAAGCACATCTCCTTGCAGACATGTATAAAGCTTAGTATCTTAGTATCACCACTTCTGGGTCTGCCTCCCACTGACGAGACCTCAATAAAGGTTGAAACCGGTCTGGGTAGTGGCCCTTTCCTTAATGCATAGCTTTATACATGTTCGCAAGGAGATGTGCTTTGCATTATGGGAGATACTGAGACAAGGAGTGATGAGAACTTGGTCCACCTTTGCTATGAGTTGCCTCAGTATTGAACTACTTCAGGCGCAAACTTTGTTTGCCTACATTTGGGTAAAGGATTAAACTAAATTTATTATAGTCTAACCAAGTGGAAAATAAACTTCCAACATCTTTCTCTAAATCTAGAGTAAATTAATAATAAAGTGGTACACCTTTTGGCAACTTGTATAAGTAAATATGACCTCTCCATTGCTTCTGTCTTAGTATCACCACTTCTGGGTCTGCCTCCCACTGACAAGACCTCATTAAAGGTCGAAACCGGTCTGGGTAGTGGCCCTTCCCTTAATGCATAGCTTTATACATGTCTGCAAGGAGATGTGCTTTGCACTATGGGAGATACTGAGACAAGGAGTGATGAGAGCTTGGTCCACCTTTGCTGCGAGTTGCCTCAGTCCTGAACTACTTCAGGCACAAACTTTGTTTGCACTTGGGTAAAGGATTAAACTAAATTTATTATAGAATCTCAGGAGTGGTTACTAAAGTATTGGAAAGGTTGGTTAACAGTAAAATCCAACAGTGAGTGGATAGGGATAATACTCTAAAGAGGACAGCACAGCTATGTAAAAAGTAGGTCTGCCTTAGTAATTTACCCACATTTTATAATAAAGTGACACAAGGATTGGATAAAGGAAATGGCTGCATTATGATGCCATAGCAAAGGCATCTGACAGAATAATACATCGAAAACTATTATAAAAGTTGGAGTAAATGGGTATGGATATAAAGCTAGTAACATGGATGGCAGGGGGGGGGGAGCTAAAAGACAGAAAGACACCAGAGAGAAGTATATGTTACAGGTGGAATCTAGGAGAATGACTAGTGAAATGCCTCAGGGTTCTATACTAGGGCCACTACTATTTCCCAATGATACATGGAAAGATTTAAGACGGGGGAGATGTTCATTTGCTTGCCGATGATGCAAAACTAAGGAGGGTAATAGTTGATAAAGGTTCCTGCAGGATGATTTAAATAAATTGGCACTGCGGACAAAGGACAATTATTGTCAATTTAATGTAGCAAAGTGAAAGGTTATGCACTTCGGCTTGAAAAGGTTACATACTAAATATCACAATGATGGCACTGGATTGCAGAAAATTGATGAGGCTAGGGACCTGGGGATAACGGTGGGCAGAGAGTTGATGTTCAGAGGGCATATTGCAAAAGTTGGTACGATTGTCAAATGACTATTTGAATTTGAAAAACACTAAAAAGTAAAGATAGAGAGAGATTATTAACAGACTTTATCAGGCTATGATTTGGCTGCATCTTGACTGCTGTGAACATCAGTGGTGGTAGACAGGATTCAGTGACAAATGACCAAGCTGGTGAATGGTCTGTGTAATGCTGCCCATGAGGACAGGTTGAAGGTGTGTGGGTTACAAAGATAATTTGATAGTTGGAAAAGAGGGGACATAACAGAAACTTATAAGGAGTTTATAAAAGTGACACAAAGGAAATTTTCAGTAAGTGACAAATAGAGAGATAATTATGGGTCATCCTTGGAAGTTGCATATGAATGTGTTAGTAACGGTGTGAGGACTAGATTTTTTGTGTGGAGAGTGGCGAATTTGTGGAATAAACTGCCAGAATTAGTTGTGAGTGCCCTGACAATGAATATGTTTATTGACAGGTTTTGTGTGTATAAAAGTTAGTGTTGGGTCTCATGCAATGAGTCTCTGAATTCCATGAAATACTCGTCCAACAACGTGTGGGTTCATATATTCAATGGCAAACCTTAATGAACCTTGCAAATCCACTTCAAATACAGAAACTCAAAATTCCGGCTCCTCAAGCACTACTCATTGCAGCTTTTCCAGTTATACTCTATGACTCCTTTCACTTCAAACATGCATATTATTGTGATATATGCCATAGCAGAAAGTATCCACCTTTCTGCTATATTTTAGCTAGAAGATTTTTAGCTCTTCTAGCTAAAAATCTCTTCTGCCCATTATATCAAATTCTTCTGCGGTTTCTATTGCTCTCCTAATGCCAGCAACCATTCCTGAGCTTTTTGATTTATTTCAGTCCGAATTTTGTCTAAATTTCCTAACTGTGAAGTCACCTTCCTCAGAGATCTATGTTTACACAACAATATCTTTCCTCTTCCCGCTCCACAGATCAAGCAAGTAATAATATAAAGGCATTTGCTATCAAGTATAAGCCGTTTACGTCCTTACAAGAAAACCAGAACCGCATAACCATTCTCCAAACACCACATCTCGCATCCTTACTGGTCTCATCAAAGCACAATGAATATTGTTTGTCTTCTAAGGCAATTCAGACCACCATCTAGTGCAGATCTTTTCTCCCAAGGAAGAAAGACATAAAACTGCTTTCATTCACACAATTTGTGTGGTATTATAAGAATGCCAAGTAGGATAATCTTACTTCAACATCTATACTTCATTCCCTTGGCTGGATTGCTATTTCCAGCTAATGTAACAGTGAAATAATATTGGTATGGAAACAGGTATTCTCCATTGAACCGTATATTCCTATCACCTATCTAAGCCTTCATTCTACAGAAGATGTGCCAAGGGAAAAGAGAAGAACTGACCACACTATCTTTCATCCAAAACTCCATCTTCCTATACTGCTTATACTCCTGAAACAGCTACAAGAAAACCATCACAACACATCCAAACTGATTTTGAGAGCTAAAACAGGAAACTTATATCCTGTCGAAATGGCAGCCATGACATTACCTATCCAACATTGCTCCAATCACTGTTATATATGGATTATTCTATTGCGTCATCACCCACAACAAGTTCCTGGCTTCTTCCTTCTCCACAAATTCTTGTACAGCAGACATCAATAAATATCCCACAATGATTCCAAACACTCAAGAATGCCTTTAACCTTTCACCAGAAGGAGATCATAAATATCTCGTCTAAACTGGATATCCAAAAGTCTCCTGGTTCTGATGACATATCTCAAATTGTTCTAAAGGTTTGTGCTCCAAGTTTAACTCCTAGTCTATGTCACCTTTCCTTGCTCTTTTATTATACTGGTATATCCTGCAACCTGGAAATTAGCAAACATACAATCCATTCCTAAGAAGGGTGACAAATCTTTCCAACTACTACTACTATCCAAATGCACTCACTCCAGATTTCTTTCTGAAGTAATGGAAAAAGTCATCACTCTTCTATGCTATACTGAAAACTTAACTATGGCCCATCTTTCTCTCTCTCTCTCACTCTGAACAAGTACCATGGAATTTCCAGATCTCCAATGCTTTTGACTAGATCTGGCACTAAGATCTATCAAGTAAGCTCCCATCATTTGCAGGAGTCAAGACAGACTTTGGTCCATCCCAACTCCTGCAACTGAGTTGCCACCTTTTTATTTTTGACTGGATGTAAACTATGGTGATGGTTGATGGTTCTTTGTCCCCTAACTGTGCAAATAATGCTAGAGTTTTGAAGAGTTCTCTCACCCACCCTTTTCCTTCTATATATCGATGATCTACTCCAGCTGACTGCCAGTTCAGTACAAGTTTTGATTATAACAATACAAAAATCTCTATACAAGATGAGATTATCAACTTGTGATTATTATTATTATTATTTTCGGGCTACTCCAGGGAGTCCTTAGACTCATCGAGGGAGGCCCTAACATCATGTCAAGAACAACTCTTCGACATTCACACAGTATTTATCATACCTTGCCTTGAACTCATTCACGGTCGTAGCACCCACAACAGACTCTAGTTGCTTATTCCACTCATTCACCACTCTCCAAGTAAAAAAACCTAGCTCTAACACCCCTGCTAACCACATTCTTGCCCAGCTTCCATGTATGGCCCCTAGTCCTCCCACCACCAGTCCTATTCTCAAAAATATCTTCTGGATTAACCTTATAGAAACCCTTCAGTAATTTGAATGTCCCAATCATATCACCCCTTTTCTGCCTATCAACCAATTTTTGCAATCCCCAAATCTTAACCTGTTCTCATAAGGCTCATTCCACAGACCTGCTATCATCTTGGTCACTCGTCTCTGAATCCTCTCCACCTCCTCCCCATCAAGAAGAAACCTGGCATCCATATCTGGGCACAGTGGTCTAGATGGGGTCTTAACAAGGCTTGATACAGAGGTACAATAACTTGCTTGTCTCTGCTCGTTAAGGTATTTTTCAACAACCAAGTGAGTTGATGAGCTGATTTAGCTACTTTCGCAATGTGCCCCCTAAACTTCATCTGCCTATCCACCAACACTCCCAAGTCCCTGGCCTCATCAATCTCTTGGAGTACAGTTCCACCCATGTGGTATACTGCTGCTAATCTTTTCACCCCAAAATGCAGAACCTTACATTTTGTCACATTAAATCGACATCCATTCTCCTTAGCCCAGAACTCCAATCTATCTAAGTCATCCTGCAAGACTTAGACATCTTCTGCATTCACTATCGCCCTCCCCAACTTTGCATCATCAGCGAACAAATGAACTGTTCCTCTCAGATCCTTTCCTATATCATTAATGAACAAATTAAACAGCAGTGGTCCAAGAGCAGAACCCTGCGGCACACCACTAGTCACAGGCCGTCTTTTGGACTCCACTCCTGAATAAACCACTCTTTGATATCTCTCCATCAACCTCCCACCTATCCATCTCACCAACCCTATATCCATTCCCACATGTTGTAGTTTACGGATTAGAATTCCATGTGGTAGCCTGTCAAATGCCTTTGCCAGGTCCAGCAGTATCACTGTAAACCCATTTCCCTTATCCAGTTCAGCCGTCACCTTGTTATAAAACTTGAGCAAGTTACTCAGGCATGATCTACCCTTTACAAAGCCATGCTGTCCCCTGTATAGTATCTCATTTTCACCAATCCATTCCTGTATTTTTCTCTTGACTACTTTCTCCAAGACCTTGACAACAACTCCTGATATGCTGATCGGTCGGTAATTTGCAACCATAGTCTTGGATCCTCCTTTATGAAGTGAAACTATTTTCCCCTCTTACCACGCCTTCGGGACTAAACCAGACCTGAGACTCAGATTAAACAACATGGTCAAGGGCACTTATAATTCCTTAGCCGCTTCACGCAAGATCCGTGCCGGTATACCATCCAATCCCACAGATGTATTCACATTAAGGTTCTGTAATAGACTATTCACCTCCACTTCATTCATCACAATTCCCGTATAAACTAATGGCTCCTTCATTTTTTCAATGTCTCCACCTGGATGATATACTTTTGCAAAGTGTGTGCTCAGTAACTCCACTATATCGTCTGGTTCAGTGACCTCCTTACCATCGTCATTCCTTAAAATCATTTTGCCATGTACAGTTTTTTTTTTGCTTGCAGCATATTGAAAGAACTGTTTGGGATTTCTCTTTTGCTTGCATAGCTAGTTTCCTTTCATAATCGGCTTTTGCTGTTTTTACCACACTTGTTACCCTTCTGGCCTGCACTTTATACCGTTCATGTGCCTGCAGGTCACCCCTTTCTTTAAATTCCCTCCATAGTTGTTTCTTTTTTTGTAGCTCAAGCTTAATGGTGTTATTCATCCATTTAACCCCTACTTGTTTTACTATTCAGACCCTAGGTATGCAATCAGCCATAACCTCCTGTAAATGCTCCTTGACCACTTCCCATGCTCTATCGACGTCCAGCCCTTCAGTTGTACATGCCATGGCACTGATCCAAGCAATCTCCTAAGCTTGTCATACTTGCCAGCATGGTAATTCCACATATACCCTGTCTTAATGAAAAATTCCACACCTTTAGCCACCTTCCAGGTCAAGACCTTATGATCACTCTCACCAATAGGTGGCAACATGGTCATATTCATTACAGTCAAATTGTGCGATGCTATTACCAGGTCAAGCACTCTCACACCCCTAGTATTTTCAATTACATGCTGTCTCAGATAGTTATCCCTTAATAATTGAATAAAATCCATTTCCTTCCTCACATGTGTCCTCTCCTCCTTCCAATCAATGTTACCATAATTAAAATCCCCCATAATAATTACTCTCCTTCCACTCATTTCATCAATTTGTTTATGCATACTCTCTCCACCATCTATTCCATCACCTGGTCTATAGCAGCACCCAACTGTATATTTTATTCTGCCAGTCTCAATCTCACACCAAATAGCCTCAAATGAGCTCCTTTCACTACCCTGCAATACAACTTCAATTCTCCTTGGTTGCAGTTCATCAGCTATCATCAATAACACCCCTCCCCCCATTTTATTCTCTCTGTCCCTCCTAAATACACTATAACCTACACATTCTATCCCACTAACTATATCATCTTTCGTCAGCCATGTTTCACTAATGCCAATAACTTGTGGCCAGGAAGAGCCAATCAAGGCCAAAAATTCTTCCTTCTTGTTCCTAATACTTCTGGCATTAGCATACATGAAATGCAGTGATCCCTTTGTTCCACCCCTATCTTGATGCGTTATTCTAAATGTCCCATTCCCATTTTTTTTTCTTAGTATTGGCTCAGGTACATTATATACATTTTTACACTCAACTGTCTCACTGATGTCTGCATATCCACTCCCCCCCATCCTTGGTAGTTCTAGTTTCCCTGGTTCTGCACATCCATTTTCATTTCATTCAGCAACACTTTTTCCAGTCTTCGCACACCAAGTCCATTCAAATGCAGGCCATCCATCTTGTATAAGTCCTTTCGCCCATCAAACTCATTCCACACGTCCACGAATTCCACACCACACCGTTTGCATAACCTGCGCATAATGCCATTTGCGATTAGGGCCCTCCTTCTAAACTCCTCTCTGTCATACCGTGGCAACAGACTGACCATTCTAACTCTGTCACTCTTTTCTTTCGCTACCTTTAACAACACTTTCAAGTCCTCTCTCATAAAAAATTTATCACCTTTCAATTTATTCGTACCCGTAATTATGCTAACCTCAAATCTCTCTCTCTCACCATAAACATATTAAAAATACTGTCTCATCTACCTCCAAAAAAATAAGTTCTTTCAATCAAAGCATTAGTTTACTTCAGAACAGTTTTTAAATCTATACATATGACAAATCCATCCACCCAATGAATACCCATCTTACATATGGGGTGGTGTCCCTAAGAGTTCCATAAAGTTACTCAATTCAGTACAGAAAAGAGCTGGTTGATTATTTATTTATCGTATGGCATGTACACATAATTAAAAGACAATAAAATAAAATACACATGAATATAGATAAGATACACATATATGATAATATAAATAAAAAAAGTAAAACACCTTCATTCATTAAATACAAACACGAAATTTATGACAAGCATCCAACAGAAGATTAATCATATTTTAACATTTAGGTTTTTAATCCAATTGATCGCCTCTGGGGATAGATCAAAGATATCCTTAAAGTCACCTAGATATGCCGTCGGCTCACATTATTGTACAATATGGCGAATAGTTTGGGTCTCGGCTCCTCAGGGACAGTGGGTATTTGGTATCTTACTCCACTTTGAAAGTAAGCTCCACATACACCATGGCCTGTATGAATAGCCATCGTCCATATATTCCTGGGCAGGTCAAATCCATATGGTTTTTTGAAGATGTTTATGTAATTACGAACTTCAGGTGATACTGCTTGGGACAACAGTACATCCGACCTACTCACCATACTGTCATTCTGGCTAAGAAGATTACGGGCGGTTTTTATGGCAAGTCTTCTGAATTTTAGTCTATTAAATAAAGCATCTAGAATAAATTCATGTATTGGGAGGTTTTGGTTATTTGAAATTCTTTTATATTCACGAAGCAAGGCTTCCTGTCATCACAGTTCCGGAGGAGCAATATGGCTCAAAGTGGAGAGCCATTGTAAGGGTGTATGCCTAATGCAACCCGTTATTAAACACAGAGTGGAGTTAAGTTGAGCATCTAGTTTATTGACATGGTAACTATTGAGCCAGACAGGAGCACCACAGTGCACTGCAGAGTTGTGGCACTTGAGCCCCATGTAGTACCACAAAGCTTCTGAACTATGTTATTTCTGGTGCGAACTTTAGCAGCGATATTAATCATCTGCTGTTTATATGTCAGAGTTCAATCCAGAGTTATTCCCAGATGTTTAGGTGTTGGATTAAATGAAATTAATGTTCCATCAGCATATATCTCTGGATTTTGATTTACAAGTCTGTTATTGAGGTGGAAGCAAGAACATCTGGTTTTATCAGAATTTGGTATTAATCTCCATTTTTTATAGAACTGCCATAAAGCCGACAGATCATTTGTCAATATTTCTTCAGTTCTTTTTTTACAGACTTGTCGCTGATCGCCAAAACTAGATCATCTGCATGAGCAAACTTCCTGCTGGCTGTTTTAGGAATATCTGCGAAGTAAAGGCTAAAAATCAGTGGTGCAAGCACCGAGCCCTGAGGTAATCCATTCTTAAGCACTCTCTGTTTACTGATGCTTCCTCCTGTGACTACTGAAATATCGATCACACAGTAATTTGTTTAGGAGATAACCCAGTATTTTACATGGCCTTAAGAAATTTATATATGAGTCCCTCCCTCTAAACAGTATTGTAAGCCACTGTTAAGTCAATAAAGACTGCAGTAGTCTTCGTATGTTGTTAAGCTGAGAACTTGATCGCAGCTGCGATCTCTTCTGAACCCCACTTGTTCTATTGGAACACGTTCCAAAATTTTCTCACTGATCCTATTCAATATTAGTCTCTCCAACAATTTGTAGGTTGCACTTAAAAGGGTTATGGGGCAATAGCTTTCAGTTCTGTCTGCTGGCTTACCTGGGGTGCAATTCTAGCTTTTGCCTCCTCGTGGTGCACCCTGGGTCACACTAATGAGCTAGAGCAACTGGCGGCCAGACCATTGTGCAACCTCCTGACCATATTTACTCATGGAAGCAGGTTGATTAATGACTCCTCTATCACCAATTCACTTCACTCAGTTTCACACAGACATTCAGTTTCAAATGTATCCCTGATTGCACCCAATGCATGAAAATGAGGTTTTCATATTCTATAAATACTTCCATGGCTACTACTAAAATGAATTGCCATTAATAATGCTCCACCTCTATTAAATTTACTGAAATGGGAAGATTAGCAATTCAACACTCCTTTCGCAGTTGAACTACAAACCAACAGAACAAATTATGTTTTCCATGGAAAATCCACAACTCTTCAAATCAAATGTGAATGCATCCCCTTTTTGCCCATCCATAGTACTGATGTACTACAGGTTAAAGAATCTCATGTGTATAGGATCTTCTTAAAAAATCTTTCTTCATCTAAAAAATTATCAATAAATTAAATATAAACAAATTTAACATGCTCTATAATATAATTAAAAAAGGAAAAACAATATTACTTTTTTTGTTCAGTATCACTATCAAGTTCAAATGATGATTCATATTCCCCTCCATTATGGGCCTGCAAAGGAAAAGGGGGGTAAAAAAGTTAATCTAAGTTAACACTGTTTACTACATCTTTCGTTACTAGATAAAGGTTATTCAGAATTGCATAAACACCATTAACTCTAGTGCAAATTACAAGGTTTTTTTTTTTCTGAAAATCTTAATAGGAAAATCTCTTTAAGGAATGTTTGACATTATTGTTATTATTATTACCCAAGACCCCATGGAGTCAAAGATTCATCAAGAAGGTCCTTTTATCAAAGGACCTCCTTGATAAAAGGAATCATCACACAGTGCTTTAAACACACTCAGATTCTCTGCAGACACCACACTCTCAGGCAAGGCATTCCAATCATTCACAACTCTGCATGAAAAAAACCTGCCTCTCACTCCCTCCTTATACAGCTTCCAGGGATGACCTCGGGTTCTCCCCTGATCTCCCACTATTTTCTGTAGAACCTCTCCAGCACTGATCCTATAACAACCCCTTAATAACTTGTAGGTCTCTATCGTATCTACCCTCCTCCTCCTTCACCAGACTCTGCAAGTTGCATCTTCTCAATTTTCTCATACTCGGCGTTCCAGGGGTTAGAAACTACCTTAGTCAGTTGCCTCTGGATCCTCCCCAACATCTCTTCATTATTCTGAAAACCAAGTGACCAAATCTGTGCACAATAGTCCATGTGAGGCCTAATCAAAGCCTTATACAATGGAACAAGAATCTCCCTACTTCTACAAGTCAGTGTCCTCTGCATCATTCCCAGAAGCCTTTGTGTTGTCTTCACAATTTTGGCTGTGTGTCCCCTAAATTTCAGATCCTTATCTACTATCACCCCCCAGATCTCTTATTTCCTCCACCTCCGACAATATATCCTCACCAAACATAAATTCTGCATCCCATTTTTGTTTTCCAAATTTTAAAACCTTACATTTTGCAACATTGAACTCGCATCCCAATTCCTGTGCCCAATCACTCAATTTATTCAAGTTTTCTTGTAAGGCCACAACATTTTCTCTACTCTTCATGGTTCGTCCCAACTTTGCATCATCAGCAAACAACTGAATATCTCAATCCAAATCTTCACCAATATCATAAATATACAAGTTAAACAGCAATGGCCCTAAAACAGATCCCTGAGGCACACCACAAGTAACTTTCCTTTTCCTGGATATCCCTCCCGCCATACACAACTTGTTGCTACCTATCAGATAGCCAGTCTCCAATCCAATGCACCACTCCCATTTGACTATCAACTTATCATGCAGAAATCTATCAAAAGCCTTGGCAAAATCTAAGTATATTACTGTGTATCCTTCTTCTCTGTCCATGGAAGCAGTCGCCTTATTGTAATAAGTAAGTAGATTACTATCCATGCTATCCATCAAAGATAATACCATTGTTGTCAACCTAATTCTGGATCCTAGTTCTCCCAAACTTCTCCAACAACTTAACTACAACAACTGACACACAGATAGGCCCTAGTTTGATGCTTGAGTTCCATCACCTCCTTCATGAAGTGGCACAATTTTTGCCTTCCTTCCACTCCTTAGGAACTTGACCGAGTGCAAGACTCGTATTAAAAAAATATATCAAGGCCGGCACCCACTCCCTGGCATATTCCTTCAGAATACATGGTGATAAATTATCAAGTCCCACAGCCTTAATTACATCTAGTTTGTTCAACTCCCCATACACCTCTTGTTCACTTACAGTCAGTGTCATCTACCCATCATCAACTGCTCTCGATCTCTCCATGAAGTCACATTCACAAGATTGGAAGACCTTTATGAACTTCTCATTAAGTATCTCCACCACACCTTCTGCAACAGCTGTCTTCATACCATTTTCTCCAATCAATGTCATCCTTCCATAATCTTTCTTTCTTTTGCTGGCTACATATCGAAAGAACTCCTTAGGATTATTTTTAGCTTCATTAGCTAACTGCTGTTCATACCTCTTTTCAGCTACCCTCACCAACCAAGTCACCTGCCTTGCCTGGTTTTTGTAGTCCTCATGGAATTTGTTAATTCCATTTTTCACTATTTTCATTGTGAAATATTTATCCATTTCACACCTACCTTATTTAACCTTCTCACCCTTGGATTACATTTAGACATTGCATCTACTAGACAGTTTTTGAAAATCCCCCAAGCTGCATTGATCTCTTTTCCAGCTAACTCCTCATTCCATGCTACACCTGCAAGCTGTCTCCTAAGCTGTTCATAATCACCCCCTTCTAGTTCCACATATACCCTTTTCTTACAGATTCCTCACACTGCTGGCAACCACCCAGGAAATCACCTCATGGTCACGCTCACCAATTATTAGTATTATTATTAAAACAGACTTATTATAAAGTCTTCATGAAGTTTTAAATTTTCATAAATTATGTTTTATATATGATAAAATCTATTGTAAAAAAAAGGATAAGGAACGAATTTATTACAGTTTTACATACATTTATTCTTCTTGGAATTGCTAATTCTCAACAAGTCCAACAAACCAAGATATGATTCTGAATCCTACAAATACATTTTGTAGGTTTTGTAAAATTCCTGCCATGTAACCTCAAGGGTGTACAGGATATGATAGTACTACATGAAAAATTTACATTATTACTAACTTCCTATCTACAATTTTCTTCCAAATCAGTCTGTTACCTGTCAAGACTTCAACATTATCAGATCTTATATTCCTATCTTCTAAGGCACTTTTTACCATATTAATCCACATATATTTCTTCCTGTGGATCTTTATCCTGCCAACCAGGCAGAGAACACTTGTTTTGCTAATCTCTCCTCGTCCATTCTGTTTAAGTGACCATACCACCTGAGATTAGTTCTACTAATGCATTCCTGGATGCTGACAAAGTCAAGTTCTTTCCTAATATCCCCATTTTTAACATGACACAGCCATCGATGCCATCTGTTCACACCCCTAATCTTTCTCAGGACTCTCATATCTGCGATCTCTAGTCTTCGGTCAAGTGTTTTACTTCTAACCCAGCACTCAGATCAATAAGTTAAAATTTGTTTGAACACTGTCTTGTATACAGCTAATTTAGTGTTTTGACTAATTTATCTCTTATTCCATATACATTTATTCAACTGACTTCCTACCATACCAGCTTTGTTGATTCTCTTGTATATTTCCATATTTAATTTACCATCTAAACTAAAAATCGTGCCCAAGTAGCTGAAATGTTTCACTTGTTCCATAGGTTCTCCATTCACAATGCAATTGATATTTTCAATGCTACTGCCTATTTTCATTGTTTTTGTCTTGTTATTGCTGACCTTCATACCATATCTATTACAACAATCATTCAATTTAGTTTGGGAATCTTGCAGACTTGTAGCGGATTTATTTAGAAGTATAACATCATCCGCATAAAGCAAAGAGCTGACATGAACATCTCCAATTTTGATATCAGGTTTAATACCACTTTCCTTCATAATGTGATCCATATAGATAATGAATAATGAAAGGGATAATGTACATCCTTGTCTCACACCAGATTTAACATTAAACCATCTTCCTGTACTTACTTCAATTCTAACTGCTGACTTACAACTCAAATAAAGACTAAGTATTGCTTGATATAATGCCCAATTGATACGATATAACTGTAGTGCATTGAACAGCTTC
Organism: Typopeltis vanoorti; assembly: GCF_054136105.1. Taxonomy (NCBI): domain Eukaryota; kingdom Metazoa; phylum Arthropoda; class Arachnida; order Uropygi; family Thelyphonidae; genus Typopeltis; species Typopeltis vanoorti. The sequence goes on from NC_143553.1 coordinate 29,322,468, forward strand.
TCTCTTGGCACCTTGTCATATGAATTTTCCAGATCTACAAAACTTAAATACAGATTTTGTTATATTCCTATGATTTTTCAACTATTTGTTGTAAAGTGAAGATCTGATCCTGACAGCTTCTAGTTAGCCTGAATCCAGCTTGTTCTTCACCAAGCTTTACTTTCACAATCCTTCTCAACCATTTCTCAAGTATACTTGCATAAATCTTACCAGGAACACTCAGTAGAGAAATATCTCTGTAATTCTTACATTCAGTTTTATTTCCCTTTTTATATATGGGTATTATGAGAGGTCTGCTCCAATCATCTGGAATTCATCCCTCTGTCCAGGCCTTCTGAACTATGCAGTGCAGCCACTGGAAGACTTTTATAACCTCCATACTTGATCATTTCTGGTCGAATATCATCTACTCCTGCTGTCTTTCCACATTTCAGGCCTTTGATGGCTTTTTCTATTTCAAGTATGGATAAGTATTCCTGACTGCATGTCTGTTGAGTGTTTTTTTTACCACTGTGCTATCACTGCTTGTTTCATTTAGCAATTTTTCGAAGTATTTACTCCACACTTCAAGGATATCTTTTTCTCCAGATTTCATGTCGCCTTTATCATCTCTCATTTCTTTTACAATACTCTTTCCTCCATTTGTGAGCGTCTTCAACAACCTCCAGAACATCTTGCCACTTACTTGATATTTATTTTCTATGTTCTTACCAAAGTATTCCCATGACTTTTGTTTAGCTAGTTTTGCACAGTGATTAGCTTTCTTACATTTGTTTCTGTATTCTCTAAGAGCACAAGCTGACTTATTTACCAGGAATCTTTGATATGCTTTCTTCTTTTCCTTCACTGCCTCTTTAACTGACTGTGCCCACCATGGAATTCTGATTGTTCTATCCTTGCAGAAAACCTTACCATATGCCTCTCTGGCTGAATAAGTGTTTTCTTCAGGGCTTGCCACTGAATCTCCAAGGTTTGGTTCCTGTACTCAAACTCTTTCATTTTTTCTTGAATAATGCTTGATTATTTTAGTCTACAGTTCATATATGAGAGCCGCTCAACTTTTATTCGCTTTAAAACTTTGTTATATGTTCTTCTTTTCAATATGAAATTCAATTTTATCTGCTCAAGACTAAATAGTGAAGAGTGAGGTTTCGCTGAATAAATGATAGTCTTAAAATGTTTCCCCATAAAAAAAAATAAAAAAAATCCACTTGGCTCAAATCTGGTGAACATAGTGGCCAAGAGATTGGTCCACTTCTTTCAATTCGTCTGTTAGGAAAACTTTCATTCACTAACTGCCTAACACTGATAGCAAAGTGATAAGGTGCACCATCTTGCTGTAACAATATCATCTATAACTCCAAAGGTGCCCATTTTATAGATTGCCATGGACTTACAAGATTTTTCTACAAATGCCACACTTTTCTCACTTATATTGTGGTTTATCATTGATGAAACTATTTTTTAAACTTAGTCGTTGAGTAGGTTATGGAGTTTCTGTGTGGGGCATCTTTGTTATAATGGGTTCTACATGTTTGTACTGCAACTACAGACTTCAACTCAAGCTAACCCCAGCATACTCTTTACTTTCTCTTCTATTGATGCCACTTAGTCAATCCTAATTTTGCAAAAAAAAGTAAATAAATAAATAATTTTTTTTGCTAAACTGCAAAATAAAATAAATGAATCACTCTTAGTACATACTAAACTTCACTAAATTACATTTCTAATGTTTTTTACAGATTGATTTTATCATGTACAGAACAGAAGTTATAAATATTTAAATCTGCACTAGGCCTTTATAATGACCTTACACATGTGTGTGTGGACGTACAAAAATATTTTCTAAGGTTTATCTTAAATTAGGTATATTTTCCAAAAGCTAATGTATACATTTATCATCCACCCTGCAGTTCAAAATCAAATGTATTTTATATGATATGCCTATCAATATGTATACATGGACTGTATGATTTCAGTCTGCTAAAGGCTTAAAAAAACTCTTCTCATCATAATTTTTTTTTAATGTATCTTCCACCCACTAAAGGTTTAAGTAAACCTAGAGTACATTTGTAAATTAAGTGGATTAAGGATTAAAAAAAATTTTTATTTTATTAATGTGTTGTCAGGATGGCCGAGCGGTAGATGACATGTTGTGAATTCTGATCCACAAATGTAGGCATGAGTTCAAATTCTACTCCTGATAGAATTTTTTTAACTGTCTCCTTAGCGTAAACAGAAGAATGACAGTACATTGCGCCCTTCAATTTGAAAAGGGCCTAAGTTCAATTTTCGTCATGACAAGGGAATCTTTATATGGTTTTTATTCAATCTCATACAGAGATAGGATTTTTTTTCTCCTGGAAACTCAGGTTTTTCATTCCACATACAGACAAATCAGCCTTGAGGACACATGCAATTTACAGACAAAAAATACTAGTGGTGGTGAGCAGTAGATGGTGATGGTAGTTGCAGTTCACTGTAGTTGGTGGATTAAGTGGTGGAAACGGAGAGTTATAGAGTAGGTGCTCTCCCTCGATGAGTCTTTTGAGGTGTCATATAATAATAATAGTAGTAGTAATACTACTACCACTACTACTACTAATAATAATAATTTTATCATTTATTTTATTTTTTTAATAGTCTGGAAACCCTGCTCTAGAGACCAAATAAACAAACTGGAACCTTTTCAAGCCACTTCAGGCTCCAAATCAGCGAGACAGTGGTCTCACAATAGGCATAAAATTCATCTCCTGCTAACGTCTCTTTCATGTCACATGATGTGGATAACTCACTCCTGCTGGAGCCATTTACCTCAGTACATAACTATGTAATGAATGTACATATATATAGATGGCCACAATTTTTTTTCTTTCTGCAATTTTCTTTATTCACATTCTTCTTCAACTGTATCTTCTGAAGTCATCTTTTATAATAATAGTTTTATCATCTTTGCAAAAAAAATTAAGTAAACAATGTAATATTGTTAAAAATGTACAAAAAAATGGAAAATGTAAGGTATATTGCAACACCGAAATAGAAATCAACTGACCATGCATATACAAAAAAGTACTTGCCTTATTCAGCATAAAGCATTTTTATTTCTAAGATTTTGCAAAACTATTTTCATGGAATACTGTATGATAAGCTACTGTTGAAATTAAAAGGGAGGAAAGGATAGTCAAATGGTAGACTGGATACATAGACTGATTTGATAGAAGCTAGCCAGTTGTGTATGTGACAGCACAATGCCTCGTCAATCCTGTACACCACGTCATCCTTCTCCTCAAAGGAGAAGGATGACGTGGTGTACAGGATTCTGCTCTGAATTTATACATCAATAATATAATTCACATTTGAAAAAAAATATTCAACTGTTCGGATGATGCTAAAATTAGAAGAGAGATTGTGGCAGGTAGGTGATGATGTTAATTTTAGCATCATCTATGAACAGTTGAATATTTTGTTTCAAATGTGAATTATATTATTGATACAATATATAGTGTCTCTGTAGCGCAACTGGAAGAATGATGGTGTGTTGTGCCCTTCAATTGGAAAAAGCCTAAGTTCGATTCTTGTCATGATGGGAGGAATCTTTATATGGGTTTTTTCAATTGAAGGTGAGATAGCAGGGTTTTTTCTCCTGAAAATTCAGATTTTTCATCCTGCATATCGATAAATTGGCCTTTAGACACACACAGTTAACAGACAAAAAATACTAGTGGTGGTGAGCAGTAAATGGCATTGATGGAGATGAAGAGTTGTAGAGTAGGTGCCCTCCCTCGATGAATCTTTGGTGGTTTTTATTATTTCGTGACTCCATGGAGGTGTCACGAAATAATAAAAATATACATAAAACAAAAATATGATTGCATGCAGCTATGCAAATAATTTGTAAAATGTTTAAAACTTCATGCACTTTGTCTGAGAAGAAATGCAACTACCACAGTATATAAAATCTCTCTCTCTCTCAAGTGGTGACATTCCACCAGAGAATGACATACCGTTAGAGCAAGTGATAGTGGGCTCCATAGATAAGCAGATCATCTGCTGTCAGTAAGAAAAGATGTTCAAGATGACGGTGCCCTATGCAGAGCCTAGTAAGAACAACTTTCTCTCTCTTCTGTTCCTATGTGGACTAGAATTATTATTATTATTATTATTAAGTGACACCTCCAAAGATTCATCGAGGGAGAGCGTGCCAACAGCATCGAATGATTGATCTCCTTCCAACTACTAACTGCACTCAAACTTGCTTAACTTTTTGCAGAGTCATTAGTAGCAGAGGCTCTACCAATCAACCAACCTTTGCTGGCTAATGACAATGGTTAATTTCAGACTTAATCTCATGCATTCTGTTTGTTGCTGCACCATGCTAAGATAACTGCCACTGATGGGTTAATTTTCTTTTTATAAGCTATCTGTAGATTGTACAAAGGACTGACATACAGTAAGTGGACAAAGTCTGAGCTAAGCAAGCATCCACACAAGAAGTCTGGACACCATATTCAGACTGCATATGTGGATCCAATATGGCTGCAAATGAACATCTAGACCAAATGACTTTACTTGACCAAGTAACTGTAGAATTTGGTAGAGTACAAGGAATAATATGGCCTGTAAAGAAACTCAGTCTGTATAAATCACACATCATTTGTAGTTTATTATTATTATTAACAACATCAGATCTCCATGGAGTCCACACACACACTCATGCAAAACAATCATCCAACCGTGGCTTAAACCCATGCATTCAACTCACCAAAATGTGAGTAGAATGCATTTTTTGTCACTGAAAAATATTCTCCACATATCCTCACAGGATGGTGAGGGGTTTTAATCTGGTAACAACTCCTCACTAACCTATATGTCTCAATCATATCCCCTCTCCTTCTATTCACAAGGCTCTGACATATCCTGACAGTGACTTAGTGAACCTGTTCTGCACTCTCCAAGACATTCTCATCCTCCCCTTGAAAAACCGGTTTCCAAATCTGCACAGCAGTCCATATGTGACTTGATCAAGGCCTTATGCAAGGGAACCATAACCTCTTTGCTTCTGCATGCCAAGGTTCTCCGCATTTGTTGCCATAATTAACTGTGGTCTTAAAATTTTAACAACATGATCCTATTTTAAGTGTTTTATGTGGTGAAGTGCATATTGTATGGCATGCAGCTTAGCAGTATAAGTTACTGCTTTGAAGATGGATCGTATTGAAGACAATACTCAGGAAAAACAGCAGCTGATCCAACAGACAACTCTGATCTCAAACTGTCCATACAAACTGGTAAAAAACTGGAGTACCTCTGGGTGTTAAAGAGCTGCTGGTAGATTAATAATGGGGTAAGCAACTTCCATATTAGGAACACTGAAAAGTAGCTTGGGGGAGGATTATCATATTCAGAGCAGTTAATATTGTCTACATTAAATGATGGGAGCAGTATAACCTCTTTCATAAGATGACAGTCTAGTGCCTATTATACTGAATATTTCAATATATAGGAAAAAATATCTAGTCTATATACAATGTTCAGGCAAACATTTTATTTTTAAGAACTAGTTAAAGGGATCACTTAAAAGTCAAAGCCAGATAACTGGGAGAAGGCCTTTGCATCATCTTTAAGGAGCGAGGAGAACCGACCAGGGTTTCTGGCCTAATGTCAAATCCTCACCTTCAAGTGGAGTGCCCCATTAGTAGGTATCCAAACAAACTGAACAAACAACGACGGACTGACTATTTAGGAAATAAGCCGACCAAACTGTATTCTCTATTGGCTTAAACCAGAAATAAACATAATAGTGAGATTTCATGCAGAATGGTGCATCACCCAGGTTACAAAAGGTCCGTGCTGTTTTCATCATGCAGCCAAAGCAAACAGTGAAAAGTCATCTACTCCAACACAAATCTAAGAGAATAAGAAGAAGAACAACAACAAACCCAACATCAGAAGAACTGAAAATACGGGCTATCAACATAAGGAGCATCAATGGAAAAAAAATCAAACTTGCAGAAGGACTATAAAAGTTCCACATAGATATAATTGCATTACCGAAATAAAGAAGAATAAAATGGGTGAGATCTTAGTATAGGGTATTATATTTGTGATAGAAGTTTAACCACCTTACCGGCTATTATGGATCAAATATGCATCCCGATACACTTCGTATCCATCATATATTTAAATGTAATATCAACGGTATTACAATTTTAATATGCACTTCGCATCCATGGTAACTTGGACGTATATATACGTCCTGGCCATAGCGTGGAATGAAACAGCACTAGGAAACAATTAAAAATAGTATTTAATGTTTCCAATATTCATCTCAGTTACAGAGACATTGTCAAGGAAGTATCAGTGTTTCCCATATTTTGAGAAGTTTTATGCAACCATATTTATTTAAATTAGGCTGAATTTTTAAGAACAGCAGAAGATTCCAAAAAGTCTTTCTTTTCTAAATTTACTGTGATGGAGCATGATGGTTTTCAACTGATTCTGTGAGCTGTATCCAAAGCATGGCCTGCAAGGCAAAATTGACCATAGTCATGACTGCAAGTGTATTTTTTATGTTCTTCCATTCAGATAGTAGCTGATCTTCCTGTCTGTCCATAGTAGACCAACATGCAGAAACAAGGATGTTCAAGAAAAGCAGACAGTGAAACTGTTTGCTTGTTCCAACATAAAAGTGTGCATATGTTCCTATAAACTGAAAAGGACAGGTTACCATTAGAAAGGCCAGACTATTATTAGTTTCCTTTTCCATTGCAAATTGAATTCTAGGGTGAAGGCTATTTGAGGTGAACTGAAAAGTATCTAATGTGTCTTGGCCATGAGACCAAATAGAAAAGACATCATCTACATACCTCAATCAGATAGAAGGTTTTAGAGCAGCTGAGTAGGGAAATGGACAATGTAACTCATTTGTACCTAATGTATCACAGAAGGCTGTTCTCCTGATGCAGAAGTGAAGGAATTTTTCAAGTCATTAGAGCAGGTAGCTGAAAAAGAAAAATGGAAAAAGTGGTCCTTCTTGGAGATGTGAAAACAGAATTAGAAATGAATCCCACTAGGCATTGAGAAACATTTTTGGAAAATTTCAAGAAAAGGGGGCAAGACTAATAATAATGGTAAGCACTTGCTGGATTTCTGCTTATATACAGACCATGTCATTCCTAACACCATGTTTCAACATAAAGGTGTACATATGTTCATGTGGAGAGAACACTAGAAATAAAAGCCTCATTCAATGAAGATATCATTATCATTGTTGATAGTGATATCTTCATGCTGGTTCAGGATACAAGAGTATACAGAGAATTTGAAACTGGAAGTAATCATCACTTTGTTTTAAGTATTTAAGTAGAATGAAAATGCATATAACATCGAAAAAAACAATATGTAAGAAAGTTTTGGAATGATTTCCTTTCATCCTTATGGATGGTAGGGGCAGCTATGCTACCATACTAGGGAAGTGACTATGAGCAAGGTGGTCTCCCCGTTGCCTTCCTTGCCGTGCTATATCCTATGGCTGTATTCCACAGGTTCCCTGTTCACAACACAGTTGACATTTTCAACAATTCTACCTATTTTCATTGTCTTTGTCATGCTGACCTTCATACCATATCTATTACAACAGTTATTCAATTTAGTCAGAGCATCTTGTTGCAAACATGTAGCGGATTTATTTAGAAGTATAACATCGTCTGCATAAAGCAAAGAGCTGACATTAACATCTCCAATTCTGATATCATGTTTAATACTAATTTCCTTTATAATGTGATCAATATAGATAATGAATAACAGAGAGGATAATGTGCATCCTTGTCTCACACCAGATTTAACATTAAACCATCTTCCTGTACTTACTTCAATTCTAACTGCTGACTTACAACTCAAATAAAGACTAAGTATTGTTTGATATAATGCCCCATTAACATCATATAACTGTAGCGTATTTAATAGCTTCTCTCTCGGCACCTTGTCATATGCCTTTTCCAGATCGACAAAACTTAAATACAGATCTTTGTTATATTCCCATACTTTCTCAACTGTTTCTCGTAAAGTGAAGATCTGATACTGACAGCCTCTATTTGGCCTGAATCTAGCTTGTTCTTCACCAAGCCTTTCTTCCACAATTCTTCTCAACTGTTTCTCAAGTATACTTGCATAGATCTTGCCAGGAACACTCAGTAGGGAAATACCTCTGTAATTCTCACATTCAGTTTTATTTCCCTTTTTATATATGGGCACTATTAGATCTCTACTACAATCATAGGGAATTCGTCCCTCTGTCCAGGCATTCTGAACTATACAGTGCAGCCACTGTAAGACTTTTATACCACCATACTTCAGCATTTCTGGTCGAATATCATCTACTTCTGCTGCCTTTTCACATTTCAAGCCTTTGATGGCTTTTTCTACTTCAAGTATGGATATGTATTCCTGACTGTATGCCTGTTGAGTGTTTTTTACCACTGTGCTCTGACTGCTTGTTTCATTTAGCAATTTTTCAAATTACTCCATACTTCAAGGATATCTTTTTCTCCCATTCTCATGTCACCTTTATCATCTCAAACTCCTTTTACTCTTTCCTACATTTCTAAGCTTCTTCAACAACCTCCGGAATATCTTACCACCTTCTTGATATTTATTTTCAATGTTCTTGCCAAAGTCCTCCCATGACTTTTGTTTAGCTAGTTTTACACACTGTTTAGCTTTCTTACATTTGTCTCTGTATTCTCTAAGAGCAAAAGTCGACTTATTTGCCAGGAACTTTTGATATGCTTTCTTCTTTTCCTCCACTGCCTCTTTAACTTCCTGTGTCCACCATGGAGTTCTGATTTTTCTATCCTTGCAGACAACCTCACCACATGCCTCTCTGGCTAAATCAATGAGAGTTTTCTTCAAGGCTTGCCATTGAATCTCCAAGGTTTGGTTCCTGTTCTCAAACTCTTTCATTTTTTCTTCAATAATCTTTGTGTATTTTAGTCTACAGTTCACATCTGAGAGCTGCTCAACTTTTATTCACTTTAAAACTTTCTTATATGTTATTCTTTTCAATATGAAATTCAATTTTATCCTGCTCAAGACTAAATAGTGATCACTTCCAATTTCAAATCCTCTGTACACTCTGGTGTCCTGCACCAGGGAGAAAACATCACTATCAACAATAACATAGTCAATGAGACTTTTCTTATCCCTTGCTGCTTCTCTCTCTCCATGTGAATTTGTGCACATTTTTATGTTGGAACATGGTGTTGGTAATAACCAGTCCATGTCCTGAGCAGAAATCCAACAGGTATTTGCCATTATTATTAGCTTTGCTCTTTTCTCCAAATTTACCCAAAATATTTTTGTATGTCTGACAATCATTTCCTACTCTGCTATTTAGATCTCCAACAAGGACCAACTTTTCCTTTTTCATTGTGTCAGTTGCTTTTTCTAAAGCATCAAAAAATTCCTCCACTTCTACCTTAGTAGAACTTTCTGTGGGACCATAGGCACAAATAAGTCTTGCTGTCCAATTCCCCATTCTGATATTTGCCCACATCACTCTACTTGAGACTGCCTGCCACTCAAGAAGATTAGCCTCGTATTTTGTGTTGAATACTATGGCTACTCCTTCTTTTCCTTGATTGTCATTTCCTGAATATAGCATTTTGTATTTATTGCTAAGAAAGATCTCACCAGTTTTTGTCTTTTTTGTTTCAGTCACCTCTATTATGTCGATGTGGTACTTATGTAATTCCTCAGCTAGCTCCATTTCTTTGCCATTCAGGCTTCTTATGTCGATAGTACCAATCTTTAACTCTGGTGATGTTGAGTTGGGGTGTGTTTTCAGATTTATTCCAGTAGCTGACTTTTCACTGCTCGTCCTGGTTCCCTGGTGAAAACAACGGGTCCGTGTTTAACCGAGCAACGAACCAGCAGGCATGAAATTTTGTCGTGTTGTGCCATCATTTTGTATATTGGTTTAAGCCAATAAGAATACAATTTGGTCAGCTAATTCCCAAATTGCCAACCCATTCTCGTTCGTTCAGTATCCAGGTAGATATCCAACAGGGTGCACCACGAGAAGGTGAGGATTGGACATTAGGTCAGTTCTCCGCATTCCTTTAAAGGCTATGTGGAGGTCTCCTCTCAGTTATACAGCTTTGACCCTTAAGCACCCCCTTTCACTCTGGATTATTTACCCATTTTCAAGAAATAATCCTCCTTTCTCATCTGTCTCTTCTATGTACTACAGGCAGAATGCTATCATACACACACGTAGGTCCATGGACAGAAAGAATACATAAAATTCCCTCTGTGATTTAATACTTTCACTATTCTTATTGAGTACTAAGAATTGCTAGAAGTTTGCAATTTAAACTAATAAGGAAGTGGATAGCCAAACTTCACTAAAGATCATAATACCAAATCTTATGATACCCTTTGCTGACAGTTTTGTTACATGCAAACAAACAAGCAGAGGAGATGAATGAATTCAACAAATGAAGAAGCACTAATGCAAAATATACTTAAAATTAATGTGTCACTGCAGCATAGGATTTAAGAGTATTTTGAAGGTCTATTTCTATTATTTTATTATTATTATACGGGCACCTCAATAGAGTCCAAAGACTCATCACAGGAGACTCGATCTATCCACACAATCTATCATACCTCTCCTTGAATCCATTAATAGAAAAAGCACTCACAACTGACTCTGGTAACCTATTCCACTCGTTCACCACTCTCCAAGCAAAATATCTAATCCTTACAACCCTATTGACCATACCTTTATTCACCTTCCAGAGATGATCGATTGCTCTGGTCCCTCTAGCCAAATGCTGGAAAATGTCCCATACATCTCTCCTATAAAATCCTTTAAGCAACTTAAATGTTTCTATCACATCACCACTTTTTTCTCCTATCAATCAACTTCTGCAATCTACACACCTTCAATCTATCCTCATAGGGCACATTCCACAAACCACTCACCATCTTGGTCACTTGCCTCTGAATCCTGTCCACTGCTCCCACATCCCCAAGAAACCCAGGGGACCAAACTTGAGAACAGTAATCCATATGTGGATGTATCAAGGCCTTATAAAGAGGAATTACAACTTCCTTATTTCTACCATAGCAACCTTAGCAATATGTCCTCTAAAACTTTAACTCTCTGTCTACCACCAGCCCTAAATCGGTAGCTTCATCTATTTCCTGGAGTACAGTGCCATCAGTGTGATAAATGGCTTGTAATCTATTTATCCCAAAGTGCATAACTTTACATTTTTCGACATTAAACTGCCACCCATTAACTTTTGCCCATACTGATAGCCTATTTAAATTGTCCTGCAAGCTTTCCACATCACCTTGAATTAACTATTACGCTACCTAATTTTGCATCATCAGCAAAAACAACTGAATATTTTTTTTCGGGTTATTTCCTATATCATTTATGTACAAATTAAACAGCAATGGTCCCAGCAATGAACCTTGTGGCACACCACTAGTCACCTGCTTTTGCCTCGATTCTGCCCCTCCATATACCACTTTTTGATATTGGTCCAGCAGCCACCCTATTATCCAGTGTCATATCCATCAACATTTGTTCTAATTTTGCATAAGTGATTCTGTCAAATGCCTTTGCAAAATCCAGCAAAATCATCATGTAGCCATTTCCTTTATCCAACTCAGCTGTTAATCTATTATAAAAAGTTAGTGAATTACTAAGGCATGACCGACACTTCACAAAACCATGTTGACCCTCATACAGTATCGTATTTTTATCTATCCATTCTTAAATTCTCTTTTTTACCAATTTTTCTGATAGTTTTACCACCACGCCTGAGATATTGATTGGGCTATAATTTGCTACTGTTGTCTTAGAACCTCCCTATGCAAAGGAATAATTTTGCCCTCTTTCCACTCCCTTGGAACTCTACCAGAGCTGAGACTTAAATTAAACAGCTGAGTCAAAGGAATTGCCAGTTCTCTAGCACATTCTTGCAAAACCCTAGCTGATATCCCATCTAATCCCACAGCTGTATTTACATTGAGATTCTGCAATATCGTAAGGATCTCCAATTCATCCACCTCTGTTCCCACATTAGTGTCTGTGACATTGGTTACAGCAGTCAGTAACCTCACTAGGAAGATATATTCTTACAAATTGGTCACTCAGTAACTCAACTATTTTATCCACTTCCATCTCCTCGTGACCAACATCACTCATTAAGGATCTCCCATAGTCATTCTTCCTCTTTCTTGCCACATAATAAAAGAACTCTTTGGGATTTCATTTGGCCTGCTTGGCTAAATTCTTCTCATAATCTGAATTTGCCTTCATTGCCATGCTGGTCACCTTTCTTGCCTGAGTCTTGTACTGTTCATGAATTTGCTGATCACTTTTCTCTTTATATACCTTCCACAACATTTTCTTCTTCTGCTGCTCGTGCTTAATGATATTATTCATCCATCTAACTCCTACCTGATTAACCCTCCTTACCCGAAGTAAACAATTTAATACTGCTTCCTCTAAATGACCTTTAACTATATCCCAAGCACTAACATTCTTACCCTGCAATGTTTTATGCCATTGGTACAGATTTAAGCTTCTTTCTAGGCATGTCATAATCATACGCCTTGTAGTTACACAAAAACCCCTTCTCCATAGAATATTCCTCATGGTTTACAAAATCCCAAGTCAAGACCGCATGGTCACTTTCACCAATTGGAGGCAATCAACTTGGCTATGGATAACTCTTCTGATCCTATGACCAGGTCCAATATTCTCCCACCCCTAGTCCCCTCCATCACATGCTGCCTTCAATACCGTCGACAGGGTGTAGCATGGAGTCAGCCTGTCTCACGGCACCCACTTAATAAGGGCGCTCCATACAGCAACAAGATATTTTACAACATCTGATGTAGATTCAATAGTTTTATTTGAAGAATTAAAAATTCTCTCAAAAATAATACAAGACAAAAGTGGTCCAAATTTTATCATATATATATAAAACCAAATTCTTGTAGAAAAATATCCCAATATAACCACCACCCTAAGGATATTGTTAACAATTCCTATTAGTGTAGCAAGTTCAGAAAGAAATTTTTCCAAACTTAAACTGATTAAAATTATTTGCAAACAGCAATGACCCAAGCAAGATTGGTTGGTCTAGCAACTATATCGATGAAGGCAGACATAGCTTATAATTTAAATTTAGAAGAGCTTAAAAACAGTTCTATTGTGCAATATCCCCATAGAGCAAACATCTAATTAATATTATTATGTAATCGTTTTGCATTAATGTTTCTCTTGTAATAAAAACAAAATAGCAATTGGAGATTTTCTTATATTTTTGTCTTATAATCCATTAGGGGGGATATTTAATTGTTTGCCTCAGAGCACGACCTAATCTGGCAATGGCCCTGGCTGCTTTAAGTAATTATCTCTCAGCAGGTGTATAAATTTTATTTCCTTTCTGCCATGTGATCTTTCTTCCTTCCAGTCTATATCTTCATAGTTGAAGTTCCCCATAATAATATGGAGGACTTCACATGACCTGTACTCATTGTACTAATTTGGCAATGCATGTCCTCCATCTGTGGAATTTCCTGGACTATAGCAACAACCAACTGTATATTTTGTCTTATTGGTCTTAATCTCACACCAGACTGCTTCAAATGAACAGCCACCCTCCAGCCTGTCTCCTATTCTTTTTGGTTGCAATTCAACTGCTATCATCAACAGTACTCCTCCCCCATCCTATCTTCTCTATCTTCCCTGAAAATACTAAATCTGAAACCTGAAATAAAATAAATCTGAAATACTAAACCTGAAAATACTGAAAATACTACATTCAATCCCTGTAACTACATCAGCTACTGTTAGCCAAGTCTCATTAATGCCTATAATTTTTGGCAAGGTTGCGCTATTCAATGCCAAAAACACGTCCCTCTTGTTCCTGATAGTTCTGGCATTAGTATATAAAAAGGCAACATCACTTTATTCCCCCTACCCACCCACCTTTACTTTCTGAATTGACTAACCTATTCAATATTTTTGCTTGAGAGACTAAATTCCTCACTTGGTTATTCTCACGCTCACTTGCTTCATGGTTTCCTTCACACAAACTCACTTACTTCCACCCTAATTGCTTAAGTTTCCCTGAATTTGCAGGTATAATTTGCAGTAGTGCTCTTAAAAGTATGATAACCAATCATACTGTTAAGGTATTTTTTTCTTTTTACTCATACAATTTTTGTCCTCTTATTTTTTTTTTTTTCTGAAAATGTATCTCTTTTTAATTTCAAGTAACAATCTGTAGGGATAACAAAATGCAAATGAAAATGCAAGATTGGATAAATTTGAAGAATTTATAATAGTTTTCAGAGTAATCTATTATTTCTATTAAAAGTATGCATGAGTGCATTCAATCTTAAATCAGGTATAATCTTTAAGCATAAGAATTAGCTTTGTTATCAATAAAAATTTCTTAATCTCCAAAGAGGGGGAAAAAGATTACAATAAATCATTTTGTGATGTAAGCAGATGTAAATTATGCAAGTGCAAGCAAAACTGAGTCACTTTATTAATATAAAAAAAAAATTGCTATTTACTGATGAAAATGGATAGCAGACTGGGGGGGGGGGAAACATAGAACGAAATAACATTATTATGGTTTTTATCACTATCTAGCCTACTTTCCATATTTTCTAAAGTTTCAAAAACAAAAAGTCTTGCCATATCAAAAATGTACATTTAATGATAACTCAGAAATGACATATCCAAAGTTCAAAAATTGTTCACAAAACTTATGAACCCTGCAGTATAAAAGAGCTGACAGAAATCAAAGTCAAATATAATCTAAATTATACATTCAATTACCATTAATTCAAATAAAACAGTAGGTAAAGTACTTTGGGCAAAGAAAGCACAATAGCTAATTGCAGTTTTTAAAAATTTGTTCTTTTATATTACTAGTGTCACATGCCCCTTTCAGAATACTATATGACAAAAACTGCATCCTCTTCAGTTTCAACAGGAGTTGAAACTGAAGAGGCTGGAGGAGCAGAACCAACTAGTAACATGGAAATGGGGATAGTTGGCTTATGAAGTTAGCATGTTGACTATGAAGGAGGGAAAGATAAAAAATATCTGTTTGAGGAGTGAAGTTTAACTGAAATGCCAACAATGTGGTTTCAGAGCTATCAGAAATATTTGGTGTTATGGCAGAAGCAAGTAACACTCTGATGTCAGTTTATTCTCTCTATTAATTGTGTAAGTTCTAATGACTGGTTTGTCTGTTTTGTCCAAATTTCAGAGAAGATATTCAAATTTCTGCTGCAGATACTAAACTGGGGAGAATACTGGGAGACAGCTTTGAATTATGCACAAATCAAAAATCAGCAGCCCAAGTACACTGAGCCTGCAACATCCTGCTAATCAAATATTCTTCTGGATTCCACTCAGCCATATACTCACCGTTGATGTCTGTCTGTCAACACCCCCTTCTCCCTGTCACCAGTTTCATATACATCTCTATTTGCTCCAATTTAGATACACGAGCCCTGTATATGGTATTGGGACAGATGCCTAGGATGCCAGTTACAAGATATTTTATCGAAACTCTCAACTAAATATTATTATTATATCACACCTCCAAAGACTCATCGAGGGAGGGCATCTACTCTACAACTCTTTGTCTCACTACTCCACCAACCTTCATCATCTAACACCAACACCATCTATGGCCGCCTACCACCACTAGTACTTTCACAGACAATCACAAACATTAATGCCCACAGCAGAATTCAAACTCGCAGCCTTTTGGCTGGAGAGCAGATACGCTAACCACTCTGACAACAATAAGGCACCCAAACTACAATGCCAAAAGCACCAAAAACCCTGATACATTATTCTGTCCAATACCTTTGCAAAGCCCAATAACTTCATAGTGTAGACATATTCTTGAAGTCAACTGTTACTTTGTTTTAAAAAAAAAAAAAATTTAATTACCAAAGCAGGATTTCCCTTTACAAAGTGGTGTTTCTCCCATTCGGAGTCATATTATTACTATCCACCCATTACTGAATTCTGGTCTTAACTGTTTCAAAACCTTAACCACCATATCAGAAATACTGACAGGCATATAATTTGCAAGGTCTGGCTTAGAGCTTCCCTTATGTAATGAAATTATTTGCAAATTGTGACAGAAATTGGGTGCTTCAACATAAAGAAGGATATCTCCACAGTGGTCTATCGATAGTCCACATTTTCATTCTTATTATTATTATTACTATGGGCGATTCCAGGGAGTCCTTAGACTCATCGAGGGAGGCCCTAAACATCATGTCCACATAACTATGCGACATTCTCACAGTATCTATCATACCTTGCCTTGAACTCATTCACTGTCATAGCATCCACAACAGACTCTGGCAGCTTATTCCACTCATTTACCACTCTAAAAGTAAAGAACCCAGCTCTAACACCCTTGCTAACCACACTCTTTCCCAGCTTCCATAGGTGTCCCCCTAGTTCTCCCACCACCAGTCCTGATCTCAAAAATATCCTCTGAATTAATTCTATAGTAACCCTTTAGCAATTTGTATGTCTCAATCATATCTTCCCTTTTCTGCCTATCAACTAATTTCTGCAACTGCAACCCACAAATCTTTAACCTGTTCTCATAAGGTTCATTCCATAGACCTGCTATCATCTTGGTCACTCACCTCTGGATCCTCTCCACCTCCTCCCCATCAAGAAGAAACCTAGGTGACCAAATCTGGGCACAGTAATCGAGATGAGGTCTTATCAAGGCTCGGTACAGAGGTACAATAACTGGCTTGTCTCTGCTCATCAAAGTATTTTTCAACAACCGAGTCGAAGCTGATTTTGCCACTTTTGCAATGTGCCCCTTAAACTTCATCTCCCTATCCACCAACACTCCCAAGTCCCACACCTCATCAATCTCCTGGAGTACAGTTCCACCAATGTGGTATACTGCTGCTAATCTTTTCACCCCGAAATGTATAACCTTACATTTTGTCACATTAAATTCTTGCAATAAAATATGCTGTTGACATTAGAAACATGAACTGGCAGACAGGCAAATGCTCCTGCTATCTTGGAAATTAACAGAACTATTTTACGATACAGATTATTGATCAAAAACAGAACATAATGTCAATGCATTTTAATTTATTGGTGTTTGTAAAAAACGTTACACTGAATTTGTGATTAATAATGAATGCAAATAACGAATTCTGTTATATAGCTATTCTCAACGTTAATTTGTACTCTAGGCAGAACGATGGATCACTGCACTCTTCGAATGGTAAAGACTGGCTCGATTCTTGGCATAACAAGTGGAATCTTTATGTGAACAGCTTCAAGTGAATGCGAGTTAGCCAACTCACTTTCATTTTAAGCAGTTTCACAGGGGGAAATCTTTCTACTCCAATAGTTAAGTGGGGTAGAAGGGTTCCCTCTTCTCTCGGATTTTTCGTTCCATACAGGTTAATCAACCAGAAAACGCACGTAAAAATACTATTAGTGGGTGGTAGATGGCGTGCTATGTAATTTCGTGGAATGCCTATAGTGGCACGCAATGAAATATTAGTATTAGACTGTGGAGAAATGAATAGCACTATGAAAGATTACCCACCTACAACTCACGTCGTGGGACAAATACAAAAAATATATGTAGTAACATGATGAGCGTGTGTACTTTTTTTTTATTATTTGCACGTGCATACGTATAGCGCTCTGATTAAAATTAGAAAACAACACATAGATTCCATCTACTGATACTGGTATAATTCAATTTGCAGTTATGCGATTATATTATAAAAATAAAGAAATTATGCGATCAGCTACCTCCAACAAATTAAAAGAAGACTGACCACTCATTATTCACAAAGAAAATAAACTAGCACTGATAAACCACATTGCGCAACGCAACACAACACGTGACCGAATACTAGCGTTCACTACGAAGGAAATGACGTTCAACCAGGGTGACCACCCAGCAGAATAATTTTATACCAACTTATGCAGGAAAAAGGTACTACTAGATCTGAAAAAAAAAAAAGTAGTAGTTTTTATGTAACATTTTATGTAAATAATGTAACATTAAATTTTCAGGTATTTGATATGTTATTTACATATATAGGGTTACAACTCACAAGAAAAACACTGGAAGTATTTATTCATTATTTTTAACAGATTTTGCTAAATTGATTAACTCTTCAGAACTAATAAAGTCTATAGCTGATGAATGTTTCAATTTATCTTTTGTCAAAAGGAGTTCATTCATAAAGAGAGTTTGTAGTTAATTTCTTTATTTTATTTTTATTTATTGTCACTGCTGAAAATATTCTTTCAGTTGCTGCTGATGAATGAGGGAGGCACAGTACAGCTTTAATTAATGTTGTTAAATTAGGAAACATTTTTTCTCCTAACGCATTTTTCATATCAAAAACTTTATTCCAAAAAATTATGAATTCTTGACCTTTTTCCAATGCTTCTACAGTCTTCAATAGTTGCCATTCTCTGTCGAGGTCTTCATAACTATTTTCTTCAATAACATTAGGAAAATTTACAGCAAGTGGCATTATACTATAAATACATTATACTATAAATGGCGTTGATGGAGATGATTCGTACTAGAGATTCGGTGTAGTGGTTTAGACAGTTGTAGGTGTCCTCCCCGCGATAAGTCTTCGGACTCCTTGGAGGTATCAGGAATAATAATAATAATAAATACAGTCTGATTTGCACATTTCAGTATTCAGCATCGCTAAACTTTTTAATACAGGATCATTGAAATTTATTCGTTTGAAAACTTGGCTACAGAACTCAACATAGAAGGACAAACATTTCACCTTGAAGTATCTTAGGTCTCTTTCTGGAACTTCACTCTTATCTAAACTCATTAGAACGGCTTCCACTCTAGCCCCTAGATATACATTTTCTATGTCTAAAAACTGACAATTGTCAGCAGGATTTATCTTTTCATTTCAATTGGTGTATTTATGCCATATTGAGATTTCATGAAATATTTCATGATCATTTTCATTGATTACCAAGGTACGATATTCAGTACTTTGGTAATCTAAATTTAGATTTACTACTGTTTGTATGATGAATGCTAAGAAGAGAAAATATGCCTTTAAGGGATTTTGTAGTGCAATTAAAATTGATTTGGCTTGCTCAATTCCATCTTCTACTGCGCTCAAGATAAAGTATGAAACCAAAGCATTCCATTGTTCTACTATTCTTTGCACAACATCATACATTGAGAGCCAACGGATTTTATCCAATCTCAGCAAATTACGTGGTTTTAAGTTTGATAGTTCCTGAATTTGTTTAAATTCTATTAATCTTTTCGGTTTATTTTGTATGAAATTATAAATATCTGCAAATTAGTTCTTCTAATGAATGTGGTAGTTTCTTACATGCTTCAGCTGCACATAAATTAAAGCCGTGACATATGCATTGGCGATATAAAATGTTCATTTAATGATTTAAGGCGAGCCTGGAAGTTGTTCCATCATAACTGAAGCCTTATCAGCAGAAAAGTCTAATAAGTTTGCTAGAGGCACTTCAACTTCTTTAATAATTCTATTAGAGCTTCAAACAAAACTGAACTTGTTTCGTCCCTAACATCAATGATATTTAAAAACGAATCCTCTACTGATTTTATGGAATCATCATAGTAACGAACCACAACTGCTAGAGATTTATTTGCTGTGATGTCAGTTGACTAATCAATAATTAAAAAATTGGATGTGGAGGGGGAGAGAGAGAGAGAGAGAGAGAGAGAAGGTCAGCAAACAGTGAGGGGGGAGTAAAAAAAGAGAAATCGTGCGTGTGTCGCTGAATGTGACATATGGGGAGGTGGGAGAAGAGAAAAATATTAAACTCATATGTCTAACTCTCACATTGTTGTTATTATTATTCGGAAGGAAGAAAGTACTAGATCTGTTGGTGAACGTACTAGAACACAAAAAATTTATAAAAATACTAGATCTAGTAAGAAATTACTAGATATGATCAGTGACGTATTTAGGTATAGACAGTATAAGCCAGGGCCTAGAACGGCAAATTTTGAGGGGAGACGGCGAAAATTTCCAGGCTCTCATTTTTGTAATTATAACATATTCCTTATATGCCGAATCTATTCACAAGTACAGAAATATCATTCTTTTCCTCATTGTAAGTTTAGTTTGTATGTAATCAGATTCTGCATAACTATACAGACTGAGACACGTGTACAGAAAGCTACTGTATTGTTGTCGGTAACTTGACACAAAGGCAACAGGGATCGCGGTCGAGAGAGTTTGACTAATTAATTTTGTGCCGGTATTATTTTTACTAACTGCAACAACTTTTCCTTCTTTATTATTTCGAATTCAAATTAAGATTGTTAATTGTTGCCCTTCCTTCAACTCTTTAGTTCAGTATCCTGATATCTTTGTGTGAGTTAAGACGTGCAAAATCTGAAATTATTTTTAGAGTTTTCAGTGCACTTGTCATAAGTTTTCATCAGAGTGGATGTAATACTGTTTAATTGTTTTCTTTTAGAAAGTTATAAATTGTGTAAATCATTCCGATACTTCCTGCGTGTTTTAAATTGCTATTTATTTTAATTTTAATATGATATACAGTGGAGTTGACAGAGACCAAAGAGCACAAGCAGGAGTCATGATTTGGAATCATAACTCCCTTTCAAAACAGTTAAGACATTATAAATTATGGAATGAAAGAATAATAGAACCTAGAATAAAAATAGATAGAGGCTATTTAACAATAATTGGTTTATATGACCCAGAAGAGGGAAGAGAACAAGATAATATTGATTTTTATAATCAGCTACAAAACATATATAATAAAATAAATAAAAATGATTACGTAATTTTAGCAGGAGACTTAAATGCAAGAATTGGAAACACGAAAATTAATAATAATATAGGAATACATGGAGAACATACTATAAACAGGAATGGTAAAAAATTGATTGACTTTGTAGTTTATAATAACCTAAAAATAATGAATTCCTTCTATAAACATAAAGACATACATAAATATACTTGGGCAGCAAGAGGATGGAAATCAATATTAGATTACTTTGTATTAAATGAAAAGACATCAAAATTTTCACTAGATGTTAGAGTTCACGGAGGATATTAAATAAGCAGTGACCACTTCCTTGTTAAAATAAAATTAAGATTACCACCTAAATGGCTACAAGTAACAAGAACAGAAAGAAAAATTGAAACATTTGTTTATAAAACTAGACTATTGAATGACACAAATGTACAATGGCTATATAAACAAAGAATTAACCAATATCTAGACAAAATAAAACAAAATGAAGAAACAGAAATAGAATGGCTTAATACAAAAACGATACTAAATGCAGCAGCAAATGAAAGCTTAGGAAAGGCCAAAAAATTCAATAAAAGAAAAAACCTGAAGATCTGGGATGATAGAATCAAAGAAATAATCAAAAAGAAAAACGAAACCTATCACAAATGGTTAAGCAGTAAAAGATTAGAAGATGAAATAGAATATAAAAGAATAAGAGCCATAGCAAAAAGAAAAGTCAGAAAAAGACATACAGAATCATGGAACAAATTTGTTTCTAATTTAGAACATGATTTATATAAAATAAGACCCAATGTATATAAAATTTTGAAACACTTAAATGCAGATACCAAAGAAAACATAAAATTAAACACTGAATTGAAATTAGAAGAATTTCTATATTACTACACAGAATTGTGGACAGACAAATATTTTAAAAAGACAATTGGCAAACAATTAACGAAAATGAAAAGGAAATAACTAAAGAAGAATTAGAAATCAGCCTGAGAGAAACAAGAAACGGAAAATCACCTGGAAAAGATAAACTAGGTTTAGAACTAGATAAATATGCAGGAACTAGATTCAACGAAACACTCTTATTATTTTTAAATAAAATTTATTCAACTGGAATCCCCCCCCCCAATAGAATGGAAAAAAGCAATTGTGATTCCTATCTATAAAAAAGGTAACAGATATGACCCTAAAAACTATAGAGGTATCAGTATACTAAATTCCTGTATATTGATATAAACTCTATAAATACTCAGGAAAAAGATTCAAAAAAAGACTCTTATTATTTTTAAATAAAATTTACTCAACTGGTCCCCCCCCAATAGAATGGAAAAAAGCAATTGTGATTCCTATCTTTAAAAAAGGTAATAGAGATGACCCTGAAAACTATAGAGGTATCAGTATACTAAATTCCTGTTATAAAATATATAGCAGAATCTTAAATAACAAACTAATGAAATATTCCAACAACTTTATTCTAGAAGTAGAGAACGGATTTAGAAAAGGACGATCATGTATAGACCCAGCCTTTTGCCTAAAATTAATAATAGAGAAAAAAAGAGAATACAATTTAGAAACACGTATTGCATTTATTGACTTTGAAAAAGCATTTGACAAAGTTAAAAGAAACATATTATTTAACATATTAAAAGAAAGAGAAATACCAAATAATATCCTAAAAGCTATCACAAGTATATATGAAAATAATCAAATAAAAATAAGATTTAATCACGAGCTATCATATACGAGAGAGATAAACCAAGGGGTCCGACAGGGATGTACCCTCTCAGCAACTCTTTTTAATATCTACTTAAATGAAATAATAATAAAATGGAATAAAAATTTACATCAAGGAATTAAACTTTCTCCTACAGTTAACTTAAGCACTCTCCTCTTTGCCGACGACCAAATAATAATTTCAAATTCTGAAGATAACTTACAGAAAGCTATTTCAGATCTAAATGAGATATCCAAAGATTATGGTATGATAATATCAACAGAAAAATCAAAAACCATGGCCTTTAAAGGACAAGATCCAGCAAGAACTAAAATAGTAATAGATAACAAGATCTTAGAACAGGTGAATTCATTTAACTACCTAGGATGTAAGATCACTTATGAAAATGAAAAAGATATAAACGTAAAAATTGCAATATATTAAAAAAAACAGCTGTAATTTACTCTATATTTAAACCAAACCTAGTTCAAAAACAAACCAGGCTAAAAGTATACAATACATTAGCCCTACAAGTCTTAATGTATGGAAGCGAAATCTGGACAATAAAACAAAAAACAAACAAAGATTAACAACAGCAGAAATGAAGTTTATGAGAAAAAATGCAGAGTATACCATATTTGATCACAAAAGAAACGAAGATATTATGAGAGAATTAAACCAAGAACCAGTAATAGAAAAAATTAAAAAATATAAACATAAATGGATGGAACATGTTCAAAGAATAAAAACAGAAAGATTACCAAAACAAGCCGTAAAGTACAAGCCATTAGGAAAAAGAAAACTAGGACGTCCTCTTAAACGATTCAACGATGACTTCTAAGGCCGGAACAGGCCATGCTAGGCCTAAAACCTTGATATGCATGATGATGATGATGATGACAAAATATATAGCAGAATCTTAAATAGCAAACTAATGAAATATTCCGAAAACTTTATTTTAGAAGTACAGAATGGATTTAGAAAAGGACGATCATGTATAGACCCGGTCTTTTGCCTAAAATGAATAATAGAGAAAAGAAGAGAATACAATTTAGAAACACATACATTTATTGACTTTGAAAAAGCATTTGACAAAGTTAAAAGAAACATATTATTTAACATATTAAAAGAAAGAGAAATACCAAATAATATCCTAAAAGCTATCACAAGAATACATACATGACATACATACATCTTCAAGGCCCACTCTTCCTAATTGGGTTGTGGGGGCAACAGCTGCAAGAGGAACTTCCAATGGTCACGATCCTCTGCCACCAAGCTCAGGTGTTCTGGTGGGATTCCCAAACGTGTCCACCCAAGGTTTAGGATATAATCTATCCAGCGAGTCCTTGGCCTTCCACGTGGCCTCCCACTCTCTGGCTTGGCAAAGAGGGCCTGCTGAGGGAGCCTCTCTTGTGGCATTCTGACCAGGTGCCCGTACCAGCGTAACTGTGATCTCTCAACACGGAGAAGTAGCGGTTGAGTATTGAGGGTTTCCCGAATTGCAGAGCTTCTGACTCTGTCGATTTTTGTCAGCCCCGCATCCCCTCGAAGGAACCTCATTTCAGCCGCTTGGATTCGTGTCCGCATTCTTTCGGTCATTACACAACTCTCATGACCATAGGTGAGGATGGGGACATATACTGTATTGAAGACAGCCACTTTGCCTTCTGGCTTAACTCCCGCTTCAATACTACCGAACGGCCAAGCTTCCGCAATATTGAGCTTGCTAAGCCAATTCGAGTATCTAGCTCTACGTCCCATTTTCCATCATCCGTGAATATGGACCCAAGGTATTTAAACTTCTCCACCTGTCTCACTGGGACTCCATTTACATTTAGAGTGCACTGGGATGGCTGTCTTAAGACCACAAATGTTTCAGTTTTGGCCACACTGATCTTCATTCCGGCGTCTGCACAAACAGCTACAAACCTATCCAGGGTCCGCTGGAGGTCATCTGTGGAAGAGCTAAGCAGAACTAGGTCATCTGCAAAAAGCAGACGTCCAATGCTACATTTTCCAATTCTGACATACTCCCTGCCTCGGCTGTGCCTATCAACCCAGTCCATAAATATTATGAAAGGGAGGGATGACAGAACACACCCTTGGCGGAGGCCAACGGAAACTGTGAAAGGTTCAGACTTTGTGCTGTTTACCCTGACACAAAACTCTGTGCATTCATACAGGGACTTGATGGCAGCTAGTAGTTGACCATCCACTCCATACTCCTGTACTACTTGCCAAAGCTTATCCCGAGGAACACGGTCATATGCCTTCTCCAAGTCCACAAAACATGTGTAGACATTCTTGGCATATTCCCAAGATTTCTCAAAGACTTGCCTTAAAGTGAAGATTTGGTCAGTTGTCCTTCTACCAGGACGAAAGCCACATTGTTCTTCCTGGAACTTTGACTCAACTATGCTCCTGCACCGTCTTTCCAAGCACTTAGCATACACTTTCCCATGCAGGCTGAGCAGAGAGATGCCACGATAGTTACTGCAATCCTTCTGGTCACCCTTCTTAAAGAGTCGTATTATTATGCCTGTCTGCCATTGCTTTGGTGCTCGCCCAGATATCCAAGCAGCCTGACACACTCGAGTCAGCCAGAGAACACCGTCTCGATTTAAGGCTTTTAGCATTTCGGGCCGAATTTCATCATCGCCAGCAGCCTTGCCATTTTAGCGATTTTATTGCTAAATGGACCTCTTCTGCTGTGAGACCAGTCATTGCCTCAATCTGCACCTCTTGGATGTCCACAACTGCTGGGCCACCCGGGTTAAGAAGGCTTTCAAAGTATTCCCTCCATCTGTGGAGGATATCCTTCTCGGTTGTTAAAAGTGCATCATCAGAGGCCTTAATTGCCTTTGCTGTGCACGATTTCCTCCCTCGAAGGCGGCGGATGGTCTGCCAGAATATTTTGTTCGCATTTGCATAGAATGAGTCTAATCTTTCTCCAAAGGATTCCCAAGCCTTCTGCTTTGCTGTCTTTACTGCCTTAGCAGCAGCTTTTCGTGCCTCAGCATACCGCAAACGCATCTCAGGTGACTTGACTCTAAGCCATGTTAGGTAGGACACCTTTTTTGCCCGGACAGTTTTTCGGACTTCTTGATTCTACCAAGGTGTACTTTTCTCACTGCCCGTTGCCACGCCGAGCCACTTTCTGCCACACCATGAGAGTGCAGAGGCAGTGACAGCTGTTATGAACAGCTTCCATTCCTCCTCAATATCTGCAGTATGCTTGGGAATCTCTTTGAACCTGGAGGAAATGTCATCTGCAAAATTCTTCCTCACAGCCTCATTTTCCAATGTCTCCCGTTTCACGCGGTATAGCTGCTTAGGCCTACCAGCGTCGATGGTAGCATCTGGTTTCTGAAGCCGTAGAGTGCATACAACAAGGTGGTGGTCAGTTGACAATAATCAAGAGCTATCATATACGAGAGAGCTAAACCAAGGGACAGGGATGTCCCGTCTCAGCAACTCTTTTTAATATCTTAAATAAAATAATAATAAAATAGAATAAAAATTTATATCAAGGAATTAAACTTTCTCTTACAGTAAACTTAAATACTCTCCTCTTTGCCGACGACCAAATAATAATTATAAATTCTGAAGATAAACTACAGAAAGCTATTTTAGATCTAAATGAGATATCCAAAGATTATGGTATCATAATATCAACAGAAAAATGAAAAACTATGTCCTTTAAAGGACAAGATCCAGCAAGAACTAAAATAGTAATAGACAACAAGATCTTAGAACATGTGAATTCATTTAACTACCTAGGATGTACGATCACATATGAAAATGAAAAAGATATAAACGTAAAAATTGCAAAATATTTAAAAATAACAGGTGTAATTAACTCTATATTTAAACCAAACTTAGTTCAAAAGCAAACCAGACTAAAAGTATACAATACATTAGCCCTACCAGTCTTAATGTATGGAAGCGAAATCTGGACAATAAAACAAAAAGACAAACAAAGATTAACAACAGCAGAAATGAAGTTTATGAGAAAAACTGCAAAGTATACCATATTTGATCACAAAAGAAACGAAGATATTATGAGAGAATTAAACCAAGAACCAGTAATAAAAAAAATTAAAAAATATAAACATAAATGGATGGAACACGTTCAAAGAATGAAAACAGAAAGATTACCAAAACAAGCGTTAAAATACAAGCCATTAAGGAAAAGAAAACCAGAACGTCCTCTTAAACTATTCAACGATGACTTCTAAGGCCGGAAAAGGCCATGGACATAAATCCTTGATATGCACGATGATGATGATGATGATGATGATTTAAATTTTAAAACATGACTGGTGGTAGAAAGCGACTTGGTGGTAGTGAATATAAGAAGAGGAGAAAAGAAAAGGAACCGAAAATAACGAAGTAGTTTCAAAGCCAAGAAAACTGGACAATTTTTTTGCGTGGGTATCTGCTGATAGTAATTGTGATCAGGAAAAAGAACAAGTGGTTGAGGAGAGGGAAATTAAATCTGTTTCAAATGACGTGCTTACAGCAAATCCCAACAAATTGGCAGCACAGGTGATATTGAGTTATGACCCAGCTGAGTGGATTCTAAACGACGTAACACGCGAGTATACCGCAGTTAACGGGTTTTCACAAAATATAGACAGCGATCTTTCAAAATCACAAAGAGCTTATCCTGACACAGGAAGAACTCATTGAGAGGAATCTGATTAATGGCAAAAAAATAATAAGAGATTTTCTTCTTTACTCTCCAAGTACCGGAAAGATCTTTTGCGCACCGTGTCATCTTTTTGGTGGAGGGGCTGCTGACAATAGTCACTTTGTCAGTGAATTTAATGACTGAAAAAATGCAGAAGAACCAGGGAGTCATCTCGAGAAAGCAACTAGTCACATGAACTGTCAGATAACTCTGAAACAAAGAGAAAACCTTGCAGGGAGCATTGACTTACAAATAACTTAGCAACTGGAAGAAGAAATTAAGTACTTGAAGGCGGTGCTAAACGAGTAGTTGCAGTTGTAAGAACATTGGCCAGTAGAGGACTTGCTTTGAGGGTAAAAAGGGTGACATTTTCGGTTCTGTGCATAATGGAAATGTAATGATGTGTCGAGAGTTAATTAGTGAATTTGATCCCATTCTTGCTGAGCACATTGCCAAAAGCGGGGGGAAAAAAGGAAAATGTTTCGTTTCTATCTTTCCTTTGAAACGTATGAGGAATTCATTAAAATAATAGGTGAGAAATAATCAACTTTATTGTGGAAGAATTTAAAATAGCCAAGTACTATTCCATAAGTGTTAACATAACACCAGAATTGTCTCATGTTGATCAACACTCCTTCATTGGACGATATGAGAAAGAACATAGAACTCTTTGGAGCGTTTCTTGCGTTTTCATTCCTAACGTAAGTCAAAAATCGGAAGAGTTACAAGAGGCGGTTTGGACTTCACTAAACGAGCTTGGAATTGATGTAGCAAATTGCAGAGGACAAGCACATGATAATGCTAGTAACATATCAGGCAAGTACACAGAACTGCAAGCAAGAATTCTTGAAGTAAATCCATTTGCAGAATTCACACCATGCGCTGGACATTCTCTGTCTCTAATTGATACTTGCGCTGCCGAATCTGCTGGAATTCTTCCGCATTTTGTCCTTCAGAAACTGTACGTATTTTTCACATCTTCAACACATAGGTGGAGTGTTCTATGATGCTTGTAGGAGTCTTCGTGAGGGATGGAAGGAAATAATTTCCACTTTGTCCGAAAAAATTGAAAATGACACCACCCAGAAGAAAGTTACGCGATGTGAAGCAAGTGGGATTCTACGGTAACTTCAGTCACTAGAGATTGGGATCATGACCTGCCAATGGGGTGATATTCTCGCAAGAATGAATGCCACAAGCAAGAAATTACGAAGTGTAAACATTGATATAGGAACTGTGTGTGAACTGTACTGGTCCCTCGAAGAATATTTCAAAGAACTAGAGTTACTCTATGAATCCTATGAAGAACAGGGCAAGTAACTTAGTGGAGTTGACTTGTATGAGGAAGAGAAAAAGAGGAAGAAAAAGCTCACCAGGTTTTTTGACGACAGCGCAGATGAAAGTAACGAAAATGAAGACGAGTACAATCTATCACTTCGTTTCAAAAGTTATACTTATGACACAATTTTGCGCAGTCTCTCATTCTAAATGAATCGAAGAAAAGTGTCGTATGAAAACCTCTCAAAAGGCTGAAGGACTACCACAGAACAACTATGACAGAAGAAAGGCTCAGCAACTTGGCAGTTCTGCTTATTGAGAGCGATATTACAAGGGCACTGGACTACGAGGACGTGATAAATACCTTCACCGAGCGAGTAGCAAGGTGAAGGTATTTATCACGTAGAGTTATACAATTATACGTAGAATATTTTAGGACATTTTGGGTGAGTCATAATATATATATATATATATATATATATATATATATATATATATATATATATATATATATATATCTGATAGCATATCGCTACAAGTTAATATACCAAATTTCAAATTTCAAAAAGAAAAAAAAGATGTTATATCCCTTTCAATAGAAAAGAGGTATAACAAAAATAAGGAAAAAGCGAGTATTTATCATATTATTTAAATTTGTCTATCGCCAGTGTTCAAATCACGAAGAAATAATTAAAATTTTTCTTCGTGAATTAGAAATTCTCAAAGATCAATAGTTAACATATATTTGCAAGAAGCCGAATTGCAGTCTGATCTCGGAGATCTTAATGCCCGCACATTACTTATAAGGTTTTTCCTCTTCATTTTCTTTTAATAATTTTTGCATCTTTTGCCACCCAATAATCTTGCAACCGATCATGAAATACCTTCTTTTGCAGGGAACGTCGAATAAAGTAGGAGCACAATGAGCTTCTAGCGTCAAAATCTTCTGTCCTCAAAATGTTATTATTATTATTATTACTATTCTGTGACACCTCCAGGAAGTCCAAAGACTCATCAAGGGGAGGGCTCTACAACTCTCTGTCTCCACGAATCAATCCAGCAACTACACAACACTAACTACCTCCCACCACCACCACCACCACTAGTATTTCCACAGACAATCACAAACATCCATGCCCACGGCGGGATTCTAACCTGCAATCATTTGGCTTGAAACCGGATACGCTAACCACTCGGCCAACCAGGCCGGCATATTTACCTTCTTATCTTGTTTTCCATTCTGTTTTACCTGAAAGTTACTAGGGCCATGTTTTTCTTGAGTGGTGGGTGCAAATACCTTTTCCTGCTTACGATCATCGCAAGCGTTATTAGCATAAGCTTCAGTAAAGACATCACATGAGAGATACTACAGTGTAGGAGACTGTGGCGAACTCAGGAAACAGACTGATTACCACTGCATCATGATCAGTTGAAGAACGGTGGATCAATAGTATCTGAAATTTGGTTCACGACCAGGGACCTGCTAACCCCAAGTCTGAAACAGCAGGAATTAAGTCTGGTCATTTTAGATGGAAATCCTACAGTTATAAAGATAAATAGAAGGAAGAAATTTAGAATTCATAAAATTAGGACACAACTACAGCAGTAAATAATGCTATGGCAGAGGGATAAAAGGATGAGTTCTCATATGCCAAACAAGGAGGAGTGAAAGGCACAGATCAGAAATGTGATAAGTTTAATGAGGGAGGAGAATTGACACAAGATGAAAAAGCAGAATCATTAAAATTCTATAACACGTATTCTATTGAAAAATAAGGTAAGAAGAAAAGCCTGGCTGTTGTTCCACATAGAAACAATCTCTGCGGACAAACAGCTGAATATTGAGCAGAAATGGTCAGAAAATATTTTATAGCTGTTTATCCATGGAGAGACACTGGTGTAAAACTGTTGAATATGACTAAGAAAGCGAACGAAATGCTAGTAATTCATAAAAGTGAAGTCTGAATTAAAACAAATCATAGTAATATGGTCTGTAATAGCGAATAGTTTTGCACATCGAATATTAAAGCAATATGAGCGAGAGTAATAGTTGCTTGTTCAACAGAAATTGGCCAAAAAAATATAGGGTGGCCATAAATCAACTTTCCCTCTTTGCAGGTATCTTTAGCTAAAACTAATACACGGAATGAGACCACATTTTATATTGAGACTTAAGGCATGGGGAGATGAAATCCGCAAAAAAAAAAAAAAAAATGCTTTAATACCAAAATTCGCCGATAGGGGAAATTTGGTGCTGGCGGAGCCAAAAGCAGTCAAATATTTGCAGAAAATGCAACTAAAAAGGATTATGCAAATTTTGCTGTGCGTACGTGACAGCAGCGCCACCAATTCACTTAAAAAGGGATTGGAAACGTTCAGGCAGTTATTCGAATGACTGATGAATTGTGCTCAATATTCGTCCTATCTTGCCTCAGCGTGCTTTACTTGTTAAGTTTTTTACCTTAAACAGTGCAATGCCGTAGCGGCCCTTCGGGAATTTAGAAGGCTTCATAACCTGCGTACAGGTCCTCTGTCAGCTGTAGCACTGAGAGCTATGATTAAGAAGTTTGAAGAAATTTGATCACTAGGAGTTAGACCTGACAGAGGACGAAAAGCAGTGCAAGAAGAGACAGTAACAGACGTTGCTACTGTGGTGTTCGACGACACAGGGACCAGTAACCAGTACTGGTCCAAGCGCTCGTGCCTTAGCTTGCAAACTGAACATGGCTTATGGTACAGTCTGGAAAATACTTCACTACTATCCGTATAAGTTCAGTCGTGTGCAAGCACTAACTACCGCAGATTATGATAAGCGCATGACCTTCGTCACATTATTTCCTGTAAGTTCAATCACTACATTAATTTCTGTCTCTCGCAAGTTGTTTTAGTTTAATTATTCTTATTCTTATTATCATTGTAATGCACTACACATCCAGCTGGAATGAGTGACGCGGCTTTCACTTACACCATCGAAATGTTATTATTCCATTTCATCTACCTTTAATGTAATTATCCGCTTGTTTCGGCTCCGCCAGCGCCAAAATTTTCCCTATCGGCGACTTTTGGTACTAAATCTTTTTTTCGCTGAAATCATCTCCCCGTGCCTTTATAAGTCTCAATATAAAATTTGGTCTCATTCCGTTTATTGGTTTTAGCTACAGATGCCTCCAAAGAGGAAAAGTTATTTTATGGCCACCCTGTACAATCGATGAAAATTGTATTTTTGTCCGATTGTAATTTTTATTTCAGTCAAACTCCCCTAAGGAGAGAAAACAAATAGAACAATAGAACTGGCCGTCTAATATAGGAGTGATGACCAGGGAATCTGCTCTAAACAAAAAAAGTTGGATTTTTGTAAAATAAGTTATACTTAGGACTCCATTAATTAGAATACAGGGAAAACTTCAGATAAATGAGTGAGAATAGAAACCTTTTCAGAGAGTAGTATGACAATGTGATAAAGGGAATTCTTGTATAATAGACGTAGTCATTGATAGCATTGTCAAAGGGGTAGATAATACAAGGCAGGTTGTGCATGGCAAGCAGAGGCGTAGCTAGGGGAGGGCGGAGGGGGTGGGGGTCTGCACCGGGCGGCACTTTGAACATTTTTGAACTTTTGCAGTTAATTCTCTAAAATACAGTCTCGAGAACTCATTTCCAAATATTGTAACACTATTGCGAATTTTTCCTCACAATTGCTGTAAGTGTTGCTAGTTGTGAGAGGAGTTTTTCTAAATAAAATTGATTAAGAATTACCTACATTACTATAAAATAGACTCCAGTAATGTCATCGACGATTTTGCTAACAGAAAAGCAAGAAAAATAACATTTTATAATGTTGAAATTAAAGTTTTACTTCAAAAATAAACACAGTATTTTAATTTATTTCCCTATGCGTTGTTTTGAATTTTTGTAGTATTTTTGGTGTGTATTGACAGCGACGGCAAACTCAGGGACCGCCCCGGGCGGCAAAAGCTCTAGCCACACCACTGGTTTCTGAATGTTTGATCATTCCGCACCTCATCAGGGGTGGATCTCGCGGTCTACCTGGAAAATGCTGCTTGGACATCTGCCTACACTAGGAATGTCCGCATAGTGTTGCATGCCATAAGTTATCACTCAGAAATGCGAATAGGCCACACATCGCCCCCCTGAACGCAAGAGGGCTGGTGTCTTTCGCACCATTTTTGGACTGTAGATGATTGGGAAATGGTTCTGTGGGATGATGATCACTCTTCCAAATGTTTAACTCTGATATCAAAAAATTCAGAAATGGAGGAAAGAGTGCTGGTAAAGGAATTAGAGATGACCATGGCGACATGAAAAATGGAGAAAAAAAGATATTGATATTCGGAGTAATTACTTCGAAAAATTGTTAAATGAAACAATCAGTGAAAGCACAGTGGTAAAAAAACAACATGCATGCAATCAGGAATACATATCTATACTTGAATTAGAAAAACCCATCAAAAGCAGGAAATGTGGAAAGACAGCTTGAGAAGATGATGTAAAATCTCGCGAGAAATTATTTTTAAGAGAATTTTCGCTAAGGATTTTTTAATTTTTTTGTCTAAAATTATAAGAAAAAATATGTGCTTAGTAAGATGTAGAAATATAAAAGAATAAATTACTTTTAGAATTCACCTGCACTTTAGACTTGTTGGTAAAAGCTTAATAGGAGTTAAGCCGTATTGGAGCAGAATACCACCAAAATCGTAACGTCAAGCGACCAGCGATGACGTCAATTCTTTCATTACTTCTGGCTAACTCGGGAATACTCTTACTTAAGAACAAAGGAATGAACATGGAATAAAAGGCAATGCAGCACGTGGTTCTGAGCTTGTTGGTCCTTGGTCTCTTGCTTGGCTCTTCACGTACGAGATCTACGAGGGGCTCCTTCCCTAGTTCTAGGATGATCCTACCGCCGATGCCAGATGTTTCTCTGCCGGCAGTTCGCTCTAGGCTTCTGGTAGCTATGCCAGGACCCCAGTGCGTCCGACGAAGGAAAACTCTCGAGGATGGAAGTCTCTATGTGTGATACGGAATAAATCGGAGTTTCCCCTCGAGTTTGTTAACAAGTAAGCCTTTATTTTGTCATAAAAATAAAAATCATAAAGGATTGAGAGAAGTTACTTGTTAACTGGCGATTATACTGGATTTTGAATAAGGGAAGAACTTGTATTGTTAAGTATGTCTAATTCATAAGATGCTTGTGATAATGTCTGAATTAGTATCAATTAAGTATTGGATGTGTTGGAAGAAAGTTAATGTAATCCCTCCTGAAATATGCATGCATACTTGTAAACCAAGTTGTGTCATACAAGACACCTTTATATCAAGGCACAATAGGTTTTTCCGATAGAGAAAGCACTATAGTTTGTGTTGCTCAGATAGCAAGTAATGTTGTGTGTTAAAGTGCGCTTGATTAAGTTAATCTTTAATCAACTTTTATATGCTCTGTATCCTACCTTTTAGTTTGATAATAAACATGTTTTTGTTTTGTAATTACCTGGTTCTCATTCCTTAGCCAATGCACTATCCAGAAAATATTAACGAGCCTTCGGGAATAGAGAAAAGTTTCTCTATTCCACGACTTGCAAATAAAGATATTGTATAGAAGAATTAACTTATTTTTTGTTATCTTCTCGCCCTGACTTTCAAACTTAAAAGGATCAATTAAGTGGCGCAGTCGTTAAGATCAAATACATTTCTTAATTGATACTGTGTGATTGCTCAGGGACTGTTACATTAGATAGACATAACACGAGGTCTAACTAACTGACTGCAGAAAAAAGGGGGGACATGAACAAATTTAAGTAAGGAAGTAGATAGACAGATGAAAGAAAATAAATATTTTACAATGATATCCGACCCGAATTGCTCGCATGTTAAGGAATAAATGTCTTACAATGGCTGCACTGCTTAGATCAGGACTGGTCAGGAAAAAGAATTTATACATTCTGCTCCAAAAAAGGGAAATAAAACTGAATGTATGAACCACAGAGGTATTTCCCTACTGTGCGTGTTCATGGTAAGATTTATGCATGTATACTTGAGAATCGTTTGAGAAGGATTATGGAAGAAAAGCTTAGGGAAGAACAAGCTAGATTCAGACCAAATAGAGGCTGTCAGGATCGAATCTTCACTTTACAAAAAATAGTTCGAAAATCAAGGGAATATAACAAAGATCTGTATTTAAGTGTTGTAGATCTGGAAAAACCATATGACAATGTTCAACAAGAGAAGCAATTCAAAATAGTTATATGTGTCAATGGGGCATGATATCAAAGATATCATGGATATCTTTGATATCATGCAGGATCAGAAAGTCAGAAACGCAGTTGACTCCACACCGTGGCAGGTTCCTCCACCACCGAGCAGAGCCGCTCATTTGGAAGGGTAACAGCAGCAGCCGTGCTTCAGTTAACTTCACGGGCTACAGCATTGCCATTCATCACCCAAGCGTCCAACCAGTTTCGACCTTTGTATAAGTGAAGAGGGCTCTAAAAATAAGACGATCCCCAAAGATCGCCCAACTCAGCGTTGTTCCACTCAGTGACAGGCTCACCCTGTCACCGAGAAGAACTTCTCAGCATTGGCTCTACCCAGTGGCAGGCTCAGCCCACCACCAAGCAGAGTCATAATCTCAGCGGTGGCCCCACTCAGAGACAGGCATAAACCTACCCACAAGCAGAGCCTCTCAAATCAGAGTCAGAGCACACCGGTTTCGACCTTTTTGATGTCTCGTCATTGGGAGCAAGACCACCTGACAATGCTAAGGTTGAAGTAATGCAGATCTTATGAATTTTATCTAAACAAGTCGCCACAAGATTGCTTTGACCTTATTAAATAAAATCTCATGATGAGAGATAGAGGTGGAAAGTTTTTAACTTGGGTAGTGCCACTCTAGGCACTCTAAGTTTTTAATCCTATTTTCCAAGTGAGCAAACAGACAACTAAGTCAAGTTTGCGCCTGCACGTAGTGCAAGTCTGAGGAAACTCATGGTAGTGCTATGCTAGACAACTCATGGTTGTGCTGCCACTCTAGGCAACTCGTAGTAAAGGTGGTTTAAGCTCTGATCAATTTCCTTAGTATTTTTTCCCTTAATGTAAAGCACATCCCCTTGCGGAGATGTATGATGCTATGCATTAAAGGCAACGGTCACTACCCATAATACTAAGGAAAGTGATCAGATCTTAATCCACCTTTATCACAAGTTGCCTAGAGTGACATTACCATGAGTTGCCTCAGATTTGCACTACGTGCAGGCGCAAACTTGACTTACTTGTCTGTTTGCTCACTTGGGAAATAGGATTAAAAACCAAGTTTATATAAAATTACTTGGTATCTTGAATACATAATATACCCAAGTTAAGAAACTTTCTACATATATATATATATATACAGTACATATATTTCACCTTCCCCCGTAAACTTAAAACTAAAAAAGAGACTGTAGAAACCACACAATTTCAAATATAATATGCTGTTAGGAACACTGATAAATGGTACTTTCTCTCTCTCTCTCTTAATACGATGCAGTTTATCATTAGTGAGAGTCACTGGCCAGCTATCTTTTGTGTATATTAGTGGAGTGAGGTTCGCCTTAATCTCGAAATTTTAACGTTAAATATTCTTGCCTTCTCCTCCAGTGGTTAAAAAATATAAACGGACAATCCATTTTTTTAAAATATTTTTTCCTCTATGTTTGACTCTCTGCAGTTTATGCATATTTTACTTTTTTTTTCACTGTAGAGACTGTACAGAGGAGATGAAACAAACCGTCGTCTCTTTCCTATTTGAAACGATTCTATTTGTTTATTATTGATATTGTTTGTTTGCAATTTCCTAATTTCCTTCCAATATATATACATATATTGGAAGGATCTAATATATATACATATATATGTATATACATATATTTACTTATATTCATGATATGCTCGGTACACTCACGGAATTACAATGTCACCGATATTATATTTTTGCATTCGTTCCTGGTAAAGACTCCGTCAATTGTTACCTGACTTCGCATTGATTCCTAAAAGTGAACACAATATACCAGTGATGCACCCAAAGGGGAACAAGGGGGACCTTTTCACCCCAAAGAAAAAGGAAAAAACATTAGAAAATTTTCCAAAAATCTTTTCCTAATTAATAATATTCATTTTTTTTATTATTTATGTTGTGTCGGATCTTCTATTTCTATACTACTTATGAATTAATATAGAATCAAACTCGGGCACCCCCCCCCCCAAGATTAAATCCTAAGTGCGCTACTGAAATAATATACTAATACATCATGAAGAGCACACACTCACACAAACTTTTCGACGGGTAAACAATGCATCACATTCCAATCCATTGCCCGGGTATGCGGCCAACAGACATACAGATGGCGCAGCGTGTCAACTTCTTAGCGTTACGGTGATTTTAAACAATCTAGAAGCGAGTCAGGGGGTACGCTGAGACAATAGAACCCAGAAATAAGTGGCTGTGATTGGATATTGTGTTGTCAAACAATCCAATTGAACGTTGTTATGAGTTGCTGGTTTTGTTTTGTTTTTATTTTCATTTGTTCTGCGTGCATGATGTGTGAAATGACGCGTTTAGGACGATATGGACAAGTAATTTTCTATAAAGAATTTATAAATTTTTGTCCATACTTACAAATGGAAACAGTGTTGACGATCTACTGAATGTCCCATTTTTTTTCTTGAGCATTCGGGGATTATAGTCGAAACTTGTGTATAAATAAGTAAAACGAATTATTCCTTTCTTTGGTTCAACCCGGAAAAATAATAACCTACAAAGTGATTACTTTTCCGATTTCTGTGTGCATTATATGGCTGTATTTAAAAATTATTATTAACCAACAACTATTATTTGGCAATGATAATCTAATCTAATCTCACCACGAAGCATACATCTTTTGTGCTTCTCCCATAAACGGCTCTCGTGAAGCATAGCTATTGTTCATTTGATGTTTATGATTTCCATATTTAAAATTATATTTATTGATCAATTAAAGTATTCGAAGTTATCCTACAATTAATTGTGCTATAGTTAGACCAATTAAGATGAGCGCTGATTATATATATATATATATATATATATATATATATATATATATATATATATATATATATATATATATATATATATATATATATATATACGAGGGACGTCCAGAAAGTAAGCTCCGATGGGCTGTCAGAGAAACAAAAATATACTTACAAAAAACCTTTATTGGAAATTAAAGTAGTCATCTTTCATTACTTTTCTTGCACCAATCCCAAGTTCACAACATAGACAACGTAGTCAATCAGTCTGACTTAAGGAGATCCCACTTAGAAGACTCATTAATTTTAAAAAAGCTAACTGGGAATAGTTCTCAAGAGAATTAGACATAAACCTGACACATTTCACACAGACCAGACAATAATGGAAAGTTCATCAAAGTTATTAGACGGTCTGCTACCAGGCACATCCAAAGAGGTTGTGCCTGGTACAACCTCTTGGGATGTGCATGGAAGTAGATGCAAATAGAATATGTTACATTCCAGGTTTTGCAGAGCACAACGTGGAAATATATGAAAGATATTGTGACCTATATGATAAAAATCCATTTTCATCAGAAACACTTGATGCAGGAGAGGACCTTATAGCAGCACTGTCTGAAAAAAGAAGTCAACAATAAAAATTAGGAATTCAGAAAATAATCATTTCGAAGCACTATTTACTAAAGAGGAACTAGGAAATGCCCTAAAAGCTTTAAAAGAAGGAAAATCTGCCGGTTTAGATGATATCAGAAACGAGATACTAAAGAATCTGGGAGAAAAAACAATAGAGTGGTTGTTAGAATTTTTCAAGTTTTGTTGGAAATTTGCTAAAATATCCAGCATACGGAGTCAAACGAAAGTAATACCTATCTTGAAACCGGGTAAACCTGCTGAGGATCCGAAGAGCTACAGGACAATAGCTCTCCTATGCACAACACTCAAGCTGTATGAGAGGTTAATCTTGAATGGACTAAAATCCAGAAATCGAGAAAGTGCTGATAAAAGAACAGGCAGGATTTAGACCAGGAAGATCATGCACTGGACAAGCATTAACTTAACACAGTTTATTGAGGATGGCTTTGAAAGGGAGTTAGCAACAGGAGCTGTATTTATAGATTTGTCAGCAGCATATGACACACTAAATCTTAGGAAAGCTTGTAGTCAAAATTTACAGCATGACTAACAGCTATCAGATGGTGGAGATATTTAGGTCGCTGCTGTTCAGCAGGAGATTCATTGTTGATTTTCAAGGAAAAAAAGGGCAGGTGGCGTGTCCAAAAAAATGGTCTACCTCAAGGAAGTGTGCTCTCTCTCCCCTCCTCTTCAATATATATATACAGGGTGTCCCAAAATTCACGCAAGATTTAAATTTAGCGCCATTTGTGCGGTAAAGTGTTGCCAACGAGAAAAAAAAGAGCGTGACAGCTGACATTTCAGGGTTATTGAAAATGGAGCGCTACACGAAAGAACAACGCATTTTCATTGTTGAGCAATATTTTAAAAATAATGAAGGTTTGGCAGCTACAGTTCGCAATTTTCGTACAAAATATGGCCGGAATAGTGATTTAACTTCATCAACTGTGAAAAGATTAATTAAAAAATTCGAGGAAACTGGATCAATTAGTGAACTTATACACTCTGGCCGTCCTTCAACAAGTCGTTCAACAGAAAACATCCAAGCAGTTCGTGAGAGTGTTGCTGAAAGTCCAGGAACATCAATTGTGCACCGTGGTCTTGAATTGGGCATTTCGAGAAGCTCTCTACAGCGTATTCTCACGAAAGATTTGCATCTTTATGCTTACAAAGTTCAATTAACTCAAGAACTGAAGCCTACTGACCACACACAGCGAAGAAAGTTCGTTGAATGGATTATGGAACAACAACAACAAGTGGATGCTTATATTTCGAACAAAATCATCTTCAGCGATGAGGCTCATTTTCTTGATGGCTTCGTTAATCGACAAAATTGTCGCATTTAGGGTTCAGAAAATCCACGAATGATTGTTGAGAAACAAATGCATCCACAACGTGTCACTGTTTGGTGCGGATTTTGGGCTGGAGGCATCATTGGTCCATTCTTCTCGAAAATGCGGCTGGTAAGGTAATAACAGTTAATGGTGCTCGCTATCGCGACATGATAATGCAGTTTTTTGTGCCTAAATTGCAAGATATGGATGTGGACGACATGTGGTTTCAACAAGACGGTGCCACATGCCATACAGCCCGAGAAACAATTCAATTACTGCATGAGTCATTTCCTGGTCGTGTAATTTCCCGTTTTGGTGATCAGAATTGTCCGCCCAGATCATGTGACTTAACGCCGTTGGACTTTTTTCTTTGGGATTTTTTGAAGTCTAAGGTTTATGCCCACGACCACCCCCGCCTTGAAGGAGGAAATTGAGCACTGTATCAACGAAATTCAGCCACATTTATGCAAAACGGTCATGGAAAATTTCGACAAAAGAGTGCGTATGTGCCAGCAAAGCTGTGGAGGCCATTTTCCCGATATGCTATTCTATGCATAACCCTATACTGTATACTTTATGAATCAATAAGAAATTACAATTTTTAATTAAAAACCTCTGTGTTTTCTATCAAAATTACTTCTTGAGTGAATTTTGGGACACCCTGTACTAATGACCAACCTATAAACCCACGGTCAAGAACCTTCTTATATACAGATGACCGGGCAATAGCTTATCAAGCAAAATCCTTGGATGACAATGAGAAGCAGCTCACACGAGCTAGAAACCCTTACAGTTTAATATAAAGAAAACCGACTGAAACCAAAACCCATTAAAGCCCAAATGTGTCTCTTCCATCTCAATAATAGGGAGGCAAGGAGAGAGTTGAATATAGAATGAAATAGTGTGAAACTGGTCAATTATCCAAATCCAACTAACCTAGGTGTCACATTAGATTGGACCCTAAATTATAAGCGACACATAGAGTAGACAGAAACTAAAATTCACACACATAATGATATTCTGAGCCGATTAACTCATCTTGGTGGGCTGCAAATCCACAAGTACTGCGCACCTCTGCACTGCCACTCTGCTTTTCGACAGCCGAGTATGCTATCCCTGTTTGGGAAAGATCATTACATGTCAAAATTATTAATAAGGTTCTTAATGAAACAAGTCTGCACACTACCGGCTGCCTTAAGCCTAGAAAAATTGACCATCTATACTCACTGTCTGGTCTTGCACCTCCTCACATCAGGACTACACAGAGTAGATATGAGCGGAAACAACAACTAAATGATGAACGGCATCCTTTGTATGGACATGTTGCAGTACATAAGAGGCTAAGATCAAGGAAAGGTTTTATGCACTCAATGGAACCGTTGGTTGATTCCATAAAAGCTACAAGGCCAACAATGTGGCAAGAATAATTTCCAGAGGCTCTGGACTAAAACGAATCTCTTCCTTCCCGCTCACATCTTGACTGTCAACGATGGAAGACATTGAATAGACTTCGTTCTGGAGTGAGCAGATTTAAGCAGAATATGGCCAGATGGGGCTACACAGACAATGACAGCTGCTCATGTGTTGAAACACAAAACATGGATCATCTTCTGCAATGCTGATTAATAGACATTAATAATATATGTACACGAGAAGATTTAATGCAGTGTAATGAAAGAGATTTAAAGTATATTAGTCAATGGATGAGTGAAATTTGACATTTTATGTTTTTGCTTAATATTTCATGCAAGTGGCATATTTGTCTATTAATATGCTTTTAATCCCTATACTTATAATATCTATTTCTTTAAATGTATGCGTTTAATCTATATATACTATTTTTCTACATAATTTCCGCCATTGTTTAGGCACGTATCATAAAGGGGCACCAAGAGTTGTATACGTTCGTCATAGAAGGTTGCCGCCTCTGACGCAAATCACGTATTGACTGCTTCTTTGACCTCGTGGTGTCTTGAAACCACCGGTCACCTAGGAAAGATTTCGTATGTTTAAACAGGTGAAAGTCGCTGGGTGCGAGGTGAGGACTCTATGGGGGGAGATGATGGAATTGTTTCCAGACGAAGGTGTCGAGAAGTTGTGTCGCCATAAACCAAATTCTCCCATGAATTTCAGCTGCTTTAGCGTTCCTCGCATTCAAGAAACGGATAACTCACCTAATTTCACATGCGGCGGATGATTCTATTTTCTTAGACATTACAAACACACACCAAGAAGTGTATGCACTCCGAGAATGTCTGAAAATGGCACCAACGCTTTGCTAACGAGTGAACAAACTCATCACACATGCTCACCATTGTGATCGCAGCGCTGCAGTGAAAATATTTAAAAACAGAACTTATTTTCTGGACGTTCTTCTTACACACACACACACACACATATATATATATCTGTGTGTGTGTGTGTGTGTGTGTGTGTGTGTGTGAGTGTGTGTGTGTGTGTGTGTGTGTGTGTGTGTGTGTGTGTGTGTGTGTGTGTGTGTGTGTGTGTGTGTGTGTGCGTGTGTGTGTGTGTGCGCGTGCGCTAGGGACATCCAGAAAGTAAGTTCCGTTTTTAAATATTTTAACTGTGTAAAATATTAAAAAAATTTTTAATATTTATAGGCCTGTGTAGCTCAGTGGAAGTGGCGCTTGCGTCCTCTGCATTTGGTCGCAGGAGTTTGACTCAAGTTCAAGTCTAGTCGCAGACTGAAGGAACTTTTTCTAAGACTTTCTTCGACCGGTTCCCGAATTTCAGAATGACATATCTTGTTAGGATTGGGTATCAAGAGATGGCAGCACTTGTTTGCCAGCCTTATCATTGGTGGCTTCTATAGCTAGTGATAGTGATGGGAATGCTATCTCTGATTGGTAACCGGTGGACACTGAACTGCCCACTCAGTCTGCAAAAGCTAGATAGGGTATAAAGGCCTCACTACTCACTATAAGGGAATAAAGGGTATTAGCTGATTTATTTGTATTTTTTATTATGTACTATATATATATATATATATATATGGCCATAAAATAACTTTCCCTCTTTGGTGGCATCTGTAGCTAAAACCAATAAGAGGAAGGACAGCAAATTTTATATTGAGCCTTTTAAAGGCATGAAGAGATGATTTCCACGAAAAAAAGTATAGTACCAAAAGCGGTCGATAAGGGAAATTTTGGCGTTGAAGGAGACGAAAACATGCGGATAATTACATTAAGGGCAGATAAAATGGAATAATAAGATTTCGACGGTGTAAGCGAAAGCCGCGTCACTCATTCCAGCTGGATATGTGGCAAGTTACAATGATAATAAGAATAATAATAATTAAACTAAAACAACAACTTGTGAGCGACACTAAATTAATGTAGTGATTGAACTCACATGAAATAATGTTTTATTCATCAGAATCAGGGACCCTGGATTACATACCCAATTTTCAATGTGCTAACCTTTATTGTGTACAACAAATTGCATCTGGTGTGCGACGGGCTCTACAACTGTGCGTAAGGAGTCGGATTGGATCTTCATAAGAGCCCGTTTTATGATCTCTTTTGGCTGTGGGGTATTTGAAATTAGTTATGTATGTTGGTGGCGTTTCAAACTATCATGTCTTCATAGTTGGAAACGCCACATTGGATCGAGGCAGCCATGCCTTTGGAAAGAAATGACTGATAACCCTCTCATTACTGAAATGCTGGCATAAAAGGCGCTCTACTGAACGTTCAATATATGGCCATGCTCTATACTGCATAAAAATTATGGAGTCCAAACACTGTCTTTGCTGCAATGCAGGAATGTAAAAAATTTGCAGCATTCGACGATAAATCTCTCCAGTAATGGAGCAGGTTATAGGACCTATAGGGGTAATATGCTCAAAAAAGTATTAAAGTCCTATTATGTAATGGGCTGTGAAGCCACACCACACGGTTACTTTTGGAGAATGCAGTGGTACTTGCTGAATCGTTTGGGGATGTTCATATGCCAAAATTCTGCAGTTTTGGGTGTTGACCGACCCATTCAGATTAAAATGAACCTCATCACCACAAAATATTCTCCAAGGCCAGTCATTGTCGACTTCCATTCGGGCAAGAAACGTTAGCGCGAAGGTCATGCGCTCATCATAATCTCTGGTAGTTAGTGCATGCATCCGACTGAACTTATACGGATAGAAGTGAAGCATTTTCCGTAAG
Organism: Typopeltis vanoorti; assembly: GCF_054136105.1. NCBI lineage: Eukaryota > Metazoa > Arthropoda > Arachnida > Uropygi > Thelyphonidae > Typopeltis > Typopeltis vanoorti. Next base: position 29,366,245 of record NC_143553.1, read on the forward strand.
ATTTTCCAGAATGTACCATAAGCCATGTCAAGTTTGCGAGCTATGGCACAAGCGCTTGGACCAGTACTGGTCCCTGTGTCGTTGAACACCACAGTAACAACGTCTGTTACTGTCTCTTCTTGCACTGCTTTTCGTCCTCTGCCAGGTCTAACTCCTAGTGATCCAGTTTCTTCATAATCATAGCTCTCAGTACTACAGCTCACAATGGACCTGTGTTATGAAGCCTTTTATATTCCAGAAGGGCTGCTAAGGCATTGCACTGTTTAGGGTAAAATAACTTAACAAGTAAAGTATGCTGAGGCAAGGAAGCATATTGCGCACAATTAGTCAGTCATTCGAATAACTGCTTGAAGGTTTCCAATCCCTTTTTAAAAGGAATTGGTGGAGCTGCTGTAACGTACGAACAGTAAAATTTGCATAATCCTTTTTACCTACGTTTACTGCAAATATTTGAGTGCTATTGGCTTTGCCAGCGCCAAAATTTATGACAACCCTGTATATATATATAAATATGAAAATGGTCTGGGTAGTGGCCCCTTGCCTTTAATACAAAGCATCATACATCTCCTCCAGGAGATGTGCTTTGCATTATGGGTAAATATTAAGATTAGTGATCAGATCTTATTCTACTTTTACCATGAGTTATCTTGGTCTTGCACTACCTGCAGGATCAGCTAGACTTGCATTACGTGCAGGCGCAAACTTGACTTATTTGCTTACTTGGGAAATGGACAGGTTTAAAATAGCTTGGTATCTTTACCATTTAATATACCCAAGGTAAAATACTTTCTACATATATATACAGATAACTCCAAAGATATATATATATATATATATATACAGGGTGGCCATAAATTAACTTTCACTCTTTGGAGTTATCTGTAGCTAAAAGTAATACACGAAATGAGACCACATTTTATATTGAGACTTTCGAAGGCATGGGGAGATGAATTCCGCCAAAATAAAGATTTAATACAAAAAAGTCGCCGATAGGGGATATTTTGGCACTGGCAGAGTTGAAAGCAATCAAATATTTTCAGTAAACGCAGGTAAAAAGGATTATGCAAATTTTGCTGTGCGTACGTGACAGCAGCGCCACCAATTCCACTTAAAAAGGGATTGGAAACGTTCAGGCAGTTATTCGAATGACTGATGAATTGTGCTCAATATTCGTCCTATCTTGCCTCAGCGTGCTTTACTTGTTAAGTTTTTTACATTAAACAGTGCAATGCCGTAGCGGCCCTTCGGGAATTTAGAAGGCTTCATAACCTGCGTACAGGGTCCATTATGAGCTGTAGCACTGAGAGCTATGTTTAAGAAGTATGAAGAAACTGGATCACTAGGAGTTAGACCTGGCAGAGTACGAAAAGCAGTGCAAGAAGAGACAGTACCAGATGTTGCTACTGCGGTGTTCAACGACACAGGAACCAGTACTGGTCCAAGCGCTGGTGCCATAGCTCGCAAAACTTGACATGGCTTATGGTCCAGTCTGGAAAATCTTACGTAAAATGCTTCACTTCTATCCGTATAAGTTCAGTCGTGTGCAAGCACTAACTGTCGCAGATTATGATAAGCGCATGATCTTCGCGCTAACGTTTCTTGCCCGAATGGAGGTCGACAATATCTGTCTTTGTAGAATATTTTGTGGAGATGAGGTTCATTTATATCTGAATGGTTCGGACAAAACTCATAACTGCAGAACTTGTTCATCTGAACATCCCCAAACGATCCAGCAAGTACCACTGCATTCTCCAAAAGTAACCGTGTGGTGTGGCTTCACAGCCCATTTCATAATAGAACCATACGATTTTGAGGGTATTACCCCTACAGGTCCTGTATCCTGCTCAATTACTGGAGAGTTTTATCGACGAATGCTGCAAATTTTTTTCATTCCTGCATTGCAGCAAAGACAATGTTTGGACTCCATAATTTTTATGCAGTATGGAGCACGGCCACACATTGAACGTTCAGTACAATTCCTTTTATGAAAACATTTCAGTAATGAGAGGGTTATCAGTGAATTCTTTTCGACATCATGGCCGCCTCGTTCCCCGGACATCACTCCATATATCTTTTGGCTGTGGTGCATCTGACATCCGTTGTTTGGTGGCGTTCCCAATTTGAAAGAGAACATAAAACGGGATGTTATGAACATCCAATCGGACTCCTGGCGCTCGGTTGTAGAGCACGTCGCACACCAGATGCAAATTGTAGTACACAAGAAAGGTCAGCACATTGAAAATCATGTATGTGGTCCAGGAGACCCTGATTTCGATGAATAAAACATTATTTCATGTGAGTTCAATCACTACATTAATTTAGTGTCGCTCACAAGTTGTTATTTTAGTTTAATTATTATTATTATTATTATCATTGTAACTTGCCACATATCCAGCTGGAATGAGTGACGCGGCTGTCGCTTGCACCGTCGAAATCTTATTATTCCATTTCATCTGCCTTTAATGCAATTATCCGTATGTTTTCGTCTCCGCCAGCGCCAAAATTTCCCCTATCAGCGATTTTGATACTAATTTTTGTTTTCGTGGAAATCATCTCCCCATATCTTCAGAAATCTTAATATAAAATTTGGTCTCATTCCGTTTATGGGTTTTAGCTACAGATGCCTCTAAAGAGGGAAAATTATTAGTTATTTTCTATCCACCCTATATATATATACACACACACACACTGGTGGGAAACATGCAGAGGGACATGTATCGCACTATATGTTTGTAGCCGGTGTAAATTTTAGAAATATGATTCTCCCAAGTCATTAGGAGAATCATATTCCTTATGTAGAATGGAGTAGAATGGATTCCCGGTCCATTCTGCTCCAAGAGGTATCTGAGCATTCTGAATAATGAAATTCTTTCTACTTTTTAGGGTATCAACAGAACTGATCATTGTCTCTTTCAGCATGACAATGTACTGTGTCCTTATGCTCCTGGTGTAACTGTGCGATTTGTGGATATGAAGGTCCCTGGCATCCACAGAGTCCTGATCGCAGCCCAATTCAACATCCGTGGAGTGAACTGCATCATCGGGAGAGGTCAAGGCACTTGTCGAAAATTATATCATCCCAATTTTGCGCTTGTGGAAATTATGACATGTAGGATTGCTGCAGGCATCGTATAGAAAGGGCGACCTTCATCTTATTAAGTGGGTGCTATAGCCACATATATGCCCTATATTGTTCTTTGACTTCTTTCCAAGCACTATACATAATAAATAGTGCATTTTATTCCCTCTATAGGATTACGCTAGGCCATATTAGTCCTATCTAAATTTTGGAGACTAAAGGGGGGGGTAAGTCTTCATCGTTAGCTGGCCGAGATTATTAGTTTAATTATTATTATTATTATTATCTGTATATCTACATGGGCTGTTCAATAAGTAATGGCTAATTTTACTGTGGCGAAACAACTCATCACAATATTAAATTCTGTGGAATAAAGAAATGTTGCTGTCTGTATTAACAAAAGAGGTTGATAGATGGCGTATACGGGCTGATGTGCCAGAGTGTCACGTGACTAAATGCAAGCATGTTTCGGAGCACCTACGAGGCGTGCCAAGTCTTCGAAATGGAAGCGTCCTTGGAACAGCGTTATGCGATTAAATTTTGTGTGCGTTTGCAACAATCGGCATCGGACACTTTTATCATGATACGCGAAGCTTTCCACGATGAAGCAATGTCGAGGGCAAGTGTTTTTAGCTGGCATAAAACTTTTAAGGAAGGAAGGCAAAATGTGGAAGATCTTGAACGTGAGAGAAGACCTTCAACGTCCATCACAGAGACAATGATCAACACAGCAGCGATTATCATCAAGCAAGTCAAAAGGAAGCGTCCATTGCTGAAGAATGGCTCCTTATTGCACCACGATAAGGCAAGGCCACATATTGCTGGTTGTGTAGTGGACGTTTTGCAGAATAACAACACAGATATCCTACTACACCCTCCATACAGTCCTGATCTCGCACCGTGCGATTTCTGGCTGTTTCCTCATCTCAAGAAACCACTAAGAGGCCGCCATTTCGAAAGCATCAAAGCATGTGTAAAAGCTGCGGAGGCGGTTTTGAAAGAACTCTCAAAAAACGGACTTTCACATGTGTTTAAGAATTGGACTCAACGTTGGGACAAATGCATCGCGTCTCACGGTAGTTACTTGGAAAAAGACCATGTAAATGATGACGATAAAAGGTAATCTGTTTTCTGTATAAATATTGTCTTATTACTTATTGAACAGCCTACGTAAATTAGTGTTGGTAATACTTCGATTTTCTTGAGTTTATGGCACGAAAATCCTCGTTTGGGGGTTAATAATCCCGCTTGACGTTTCGATAAAAGACTTGAAACATGTTCCTCTAGTCGACGAATATATTGGAATTCAGGACGACCTAGGATCGTAAATGCATGCTATTTCCAGGGAATAACACAGGCTTTGTGTGTGTATGTGTGTACACGTCCAGCCACAAAAAAGAAACTTTATTTACTACCGTGTCGGACCTCTCTAAGCCCCGAATGACAGCACTTAGAGTATCCCGATTGGCCCAACTACCTCATGGTGCTAGGTTGATTTTACATATACAACAAATGAGGCATGCCCAAGACAGTCCTTTAATTGGCTCAGATTTTGCAGAAAAGGACATAGTCCTGACTCTGTTTTTCTAGCATGTCCCGTACATTGAAAATTGAAATTTAGATTGGCTTTTATTGTGGGAAATTGTAGGAAATCGCCACTGTATTCTTATCGAAAGATAGTAGCATTGTAGTCCATGAAACGACCATCACCTACTGGGTAAAAAATCGACATTGCAGGATGGAGATGATCGGATACAATGTTTAGATATTCTTTAGAGAACACTAGAGCTTTCAACAATATTAGCGGACCAATTCCTTACTAGCAGAACATGCCCTACCTATGACACTACCATTGGGTTGTGTTTACAAAGCTGCTTTCGTTGCTTCAGGGGACTCCTACCAAACTCTCTGCTTGCCGTGACTCTGTGGACCATATGCCTTTTTACAGTCTTCCAGTGTATAGTCATGGTGTTCCAGAAACCACTGTACACGAACTTTCCCATACTTTCGAGAAACCAGCGGTTTTCATATTGACATACTATTGCCTGAACCGAACCTTTCTGAATTCCTTCACATAGTTCGGTGAGATATTGGTCGAGAACAGTTTTATTAAAGGTTTTGTTGAATTGCTGCAAACAGGACTTTTCAGAAGACCGGTTGATATAGCCAGACGGGCACTCATACTAAGCCCTTTATCGAACTTATAATGATCCTTTGTTTTTGCCATTATGATTAACACGATTTCCGATTACTAACCAGCAGCAGTCTTAAATAGTTCCGTAGAACACTTGGTGACAGACATACACGACCAAGTATTTTTGCATATCCGGTGCGTAAGTAGGATATTTGGATATAGGATATACTGCTTGTACATAGGATATGAGCCCTATATCATTCTTGTATATTCTTTTCTTTATTAATATTATTATTAATTTCTTATGGTGAATACAATGATATGTATTATTGAAATCTACAAAACAGATTAACACTGTCCTGTCTGCATTTCCAAGCTACTTTTTTTAAGTATCCTTCTTATACCGAGTCGGCCTGCGTAACTCAGTGGAAATGGCGCTTGCATCCTCTGCGCTAAGCCGGACGAAAATTGACTTATAATTCGAGTCAAGTCACCGACTGGAGGAACTTTATTTAAGTCTTTCATCGATCGGTTCTCGAGTTAGTCGATATCTTGCAAGGGCAGGCGGGATTTTTCTCCCAGATACTCGGATTATTCATCCTGTAAACTGAAGAAAATCGATAGAACCCACATTATTTCAGTTAGTAACATATTCTGTGGTTAGGTATCAAGAGATGGCAGCACTTGTTTGCTGGTCTCTTCATCGGTGGCTGCCATCTCTTGATACCTAACCCTAACAGAATATGTTACCAACTGAAATAATGTGGGTTCTACAGTCGATTTTCTTTAGTTTACAGGATGAATAATCCGAGTCTGAGTGGCCAGTTCAAATCTCTACCAGGAGACAATTTATAGATTGAACTGGCCACTCAGACTACAAAAGCTAGATAGGGTTTAAAGGCCTCGCCTACACCCTGTAAGGAATTAATGACGTTAGCTTATTATTTTTTTTAAATGTTTTTAATCATAATTTCAATTTTCAAACAATTAAAATGTTGTCTGGATCAACATATGCTACATTTCTATTGCATAATATGATTTTGAAATCTCTTTTTAAATCATATTATCATATGTAATATATAAATCATATTATCAATCTCATTTCTACTTTTTGACCTCTGCGCTTCCACAGGTATATAGCTAGCAATCTGGTTGTTGATAGAAGATATTTGGTATTATTATTATTATTACTATTATTCCTGATACCTCCAAGGAGTCCGAAGACTCATCGCGGGAGGACACCTTACCTCTACTACGAATCAACGCCATCTACCGCCCACCTCCAACAGCACCACAACTAGTAATTTTTTTGTCTGTAAATTGCGTGTGTTGTGAAGGGCCGATTTGTATGTATGCGGGATGAAAAACCCGAGTTTCCGGGAGAAAAAACCCTGCTACCTCCGTATGAGATCGGCTAACTCACCATCGATTGAAATCGACCAGATAAAGATTCCTCCCGTCGCGACGAGAATCGAACTTAGGCCTATTCCAATCGAAGGGCGCAATGTACCGTGGTTCTTCCAATTGCGCTACGGAGGTATTATCAGATCTTTGCTCGCAAATCTCAATTAGCATTACACTGCTGTCATTCATTTTACAAAGTTCAAAGTTACCAATTGGTGAGGATATTCCTCTTCCTATAGATCAAACGTTTGCATTTATATCTCCCATAACAATCAGGATACTATATTTCTTCCTGTTTCTTTTATAACTTAAAACTCTTTAAGCTCTTCATTATAATGGGCTGTAAGTAGTAGCTTATGTTTATAGGATGACAAAAGATTTTCTTACAAGTTTGATTCTATAATTTGAGTGGGGAAGTTCGGTCTCTGCCAGAGGTCAATTAGAAGTAGCTGGCTCATGCCTATCACTAAAAATATCTGACATCCAGTAAAAAGAGGCGGCTGATAAATGCCACCATCCCTTATCCTAACACTGTATATTCATTGTCTTCCAGTGCAGTAGCAAAAAAAAACTTCAAGAAATTGCAAAAAACAACAAAATAATTTCAAAAAGAAAAATCTCATAAAATAATATAATTCTATAAAGAAAAATGCTGTAAATGCCATTATACCTCAGGATATACCATATCCGATAGATCAAAATAAACAATGTGCTCTACCATTTACGACTGGTGCCAAAGGTTATCAGACCCGCATCTCCATTCATATGATCAGTGGCGGATTTAAGCATTAAGGGGCCCGAGACGTTTACGATTTTCGAGGCCCTTTAAATTATAAAGTTACAAACAATTCATTTTAATTTTTTAAAATATTTTATGTATAATTGCACATTGCATACATATACATACATAACAATAATTACTTCGCAACAAAAATTATAAAATGTTTTGTATTCATATAAATATGAAAATAGGTAGGTAACTTTAATCGTATATTACATATTATAGGAACAATTCGATAATATTATAATCACGTTCAGGTACAGTCTATATTTTGTATATAAGTATTTTATGAAATTATACTGGCACTTTTCACCTTTTTGCAGCAGCAAATTTGTCAATTAATAAATCAAATTCGAATTCTTGTAATACAGAATTTTCAATCAGTGGCGCACTCAGGATTTAATCTTGGAGGGGGCCCGAGCACTCAAGATTTAATCTTGGGGAGGGGGAAGTTGAGTAGACGATTTACGAAGGGACGCTACGCATTGCATGACCTATGACTGAGCATCTGTAGTGATCTCGAATACATGATAAGTAGTATAGAAATAGAAGACACAACAATATTAAAAAAAAAAAGAATTTTAATTAGGAAAAGATTTTTGGAAAATTTTCTAGTGTTTATTTCCTTTTTCTTTTTTTTTTTGGGGGGGGAGGGGGGGATATCCCCTTTTCCCCCTCCCCGGGTGCGCCACTGTTTTCAATAAACATCAGTGACAAATTTGATAGTTGATCTTGCCCCAATGAATTTCCTAAATAATTCTTGAGGGAAAAATACCTTTCTGCAAAAGCATTACAAATAGGCTTTGTTAAAAAAATGTTTAGTATTGTTTCTTCATTTGGAAAAGTTGATTGCCATCCGTTAATGATTCTTTTGTACATTTGAAATGGACATGTGATTTTTTCTTCCTTTATGTATTTTAAGAAATGATGTACTTCGTCATTGAAATAGCTAATTTCAATATCATTCTTATATATATTTCCCAATTTAGAAATGCAATCGTTTATGTCGTCTTTACTCATATCGTGATCACAAAATAATTGAAAATGACTTAACACATTAGAATACACAGGGCCGGTGGAAGCGGGCATGCGGGTGCCGCTACGAAGGGGGAACCGGGGCACGGGTCATAAGTTCATTTTTAAGAAACAAAATTTTTATCATAAAAACAAAAAATTCTTAGAATGATCAATATTAAAATAAATAAGGCCGGATACACCGAATAATAATTTTAAAAAAATGTATATTGCCATCCGTTTACAATTTTGCAGTGAGAGCAGGCTAAATGCTTGTTTCCAGAATCTAAAGTGAAACGGTGAACGGTTTTTATGCGCAGAAACTCACCTTCAATTGGAATCGT